>NW_027315746.1:23546210-23548710 GCF_026437365.1 Eucyclogobius newberryi
TGAACTCTCAGTGTATCAGTCAATACAAAGACACTAAAGTAGACAATATGTGACAAAATCATAAACGTGACTAGAAAAAAAGACAACAATTGTACCACTTTATAATAAAATACACCTTCATTAAACATAAAGAAAGACTTCATTTGGACGTATAGTTTATTAAGCATGATTCAGGCTTAGTAACTACTTAATTAAGGTTATAGTTAGGAATGAAGGTTATAATATTAGTTAAATAGTTACTAAGCCTGAATCATTCTTTATGTACAATTTATTCACTATAAATTAAGTCTTTGTTCGTGCTTTATTAAGGCAAGAATAAGTATATTTAAATTGTCACTAAAAACTATCAATAGAATAATTAGACAATATATTAATATTCTGAATAAAGTACAAAGGAGATCGAATAAGTGACTTGATACCACTTTCTAATAAGAACACTTTTATTAGTTTTAATAACACATGAACTACTGGGGCTTTAATTGATACCCTGGTCCTAAGGCTTTAATTAATTTTGAACATTGAACGAACAATTTGTACATGATGATCTCGGGCTTTGTCATGCTTTACAACAGGTGGCCTTATCAGAGTATAATAACAAGAGTAGGATGACCCTGTTTTAACCTGCACATTTTTGGATAGTAATTATTATAACATCCAGTTTCTCTTTCTCTTTTTTCATTATCATCTTAACTATGGTACTGTGTCCTTAATAGACTCATTTTAAAGACAATTTATATTAAAAAAAAAGCTTATGAGCATTTGTTATACCAATGAATGTGTTGGTACTTTGCTACTTGCCAGGATTCGAATATGGTGAGAAAAGAAAGTGCATTAGGGGCATGAACGATGATGCTAAACAGACAGATCATCATAAAGTCGTTGAACAGACTTGACTAACAACAAATACTCGTCATTGTAAAGAACTTTGTTAGTTTCCGTGTTGTTAGCTCTTCCTTTCAGACAGATATAAGGCAGTGACTCTCCAGTTCTGTCAGGTAAAGTAAGGAAATGTCTTCACTCATATTCAATTTACTTTTGCTATGGAACTTCTGTCACCAGTTCTAAAAAAATGAAGACAAGACATAGTGAGAAATGTGTCTTAAATAGTGACATCTGCCTCCAAATCACTTACATCAACATCACGTGCAGTTTCTGACAATGTCATCTGGAAAAAATGTTGCTTTTCCGTATGAAGCGTAAACAAACCCAATTTCACGTTCCAGACAAAATAACTCCCCGACAGTTTCGTGCAGAGGGAGAGTCTTACTTGTAGTCTTTTGTTTTCCTCAGGCATATTTCAGTCCACTCGCTCATCTCCATAGTGAGGAGCCTCGCCAACTCTTTGCCTGCACTTGGCGTAATTGTCGTTTGAGTCATTTCCCGCAAGCAGTGGAATCTGCGATCGAGCAGGTGTGTGAGAGGAGCAACAGAAGACTTCGACCCAGACGGGATTGGAAGGAGACAGTTTGGCGGAGGAGAGGTTTATGATTACGTGTCCTTTGTAGAGCGCATCAGCCATTTATTCATGCAGCAGAGGACGAGAGCGCGCGCTGCAAACATGAATATCTGACACGTGAGTTCAAGTGATTTGAATTCTGAATGTTAATCTGGTGTGACAGTGGTGCAGCGGGTTGAGCTCATGCCCATTAAATCTTAGCAGATGTTCCCATCTTTTTCTATTTTTATTCAGATGTTTGAATAAATAACCAGCTTGCAATGGGAAGGGCATCTGGCATTACAAAAACGAGATGAATAAAAACGAAGCCAAGCCAAGTTGTGACTTTTATGCAAAGGTCAAAGGATTTTTTTTGTGTGTGTTTAAAGCATTGACATGAGATTGATCTTCTCTCTACTTCTTTCATGAATTATTAAAATACATAATAATAAAGTATATTTTGAGGCATATTCGCTCATAACAGTACCAAGTCCCTAATCCCCAGTCTCTACAGTCAGAGGAGCCACACTCTCGCTCACGTTTACAGCAGCAGTGGCTGAAAGTGGCTCTAAATGGCTTTGACATTCTGTGTAATGTGGAACATTCAGATATTTAATCAACCTCTTGTGCCTATTTTTCGTAAAATGTATGACTAAAAATGAGCCTGAATTCAAACTGAAGCTGTTTCTGAACTCTTTGGGGTAAAAACTCTTTGTGAAGCTGTGGTTTTGTATTCTGATGTCTGATTTACACTCAGTATAAGTAGAAACGAGTTCTGCACTGAGTAAAGCTGGTGTCTGGAGGGATGGTCTGATTGAGCTTTTGACCATTCTTCTTTTAGATCTGAAGGCAAATTCACGCAAAAAATCAAAATGTAGGGTCTTAAAATAAAGTTAAAAAGAACAGAAATAAAAAGTCCAGATGGAATCAATATAAAACTCCTATCAATTTGTTTTTATTTTAGGGTATTTTCTTATTTGTGTTTTTTTTTTAGCACAAACTGACCCTGATTCTTCCCAGAATGATTGATTTGACAGGAAATAAGTGGGTTACAGTGTTCTTTTT
>NW_027315746.1:23553710-23686210 GCF_026437365.1 Eucyclogobius newberryi
TTATTGCTTCTCCATAGATCTGAGCTGTAACTTGGTCTGATGGCTTCACCTGCTTGTCTCCAAGAGATACCTAAATATCACATTAAGTAGAGGGACAATTACTTAGTAAGAGAGTAAATAATAAAGTGTAAAATACAGTCAAATTGAAGCGTCCAAAGCTGTAGTGGGACATCCACAGCTACAAAGCCTCGAGTGGCAGAGACGGGAGGTCAATTTAGAATTTGAATAAAAGTGTTACAAGAATTAGAATTTCACTGGGAGAATATTTAGTCTAAATACGTCCCCAAAGGTGCACAGGTGCGTACACCCGTTACAGAATATTTTATTGAACATTTTACACCCATTTTAATTTAATTAGTGATCACTATACGAGTTTAAAACCTTGGATCCAACACACACTCATCAATTGCTTTGCCCACTCCCTCCAGGCCAGGAAGTGTGTAAAGCTGCACCAATCCCGGAGCGGAGGGACACAAGTGCACGTTAATGTATGCACCACTAGCTCAACCCAAATGAAGCAGAGGAAACCAAACGGAAAGCAAAGCAGCTGAGAGGCCAAACTAAACAGAGCAAAACAGCAACAGCGGCCGCTCCTGATTATTGATGACACCTGCAAATAGCACATTAAAGATGACCTAGAAATGATCAAATGATTGCAAAAGCTCTATAGAATGGGGAAACTAGTTTACAAATGTAGAGAAAAGCTATAAACGCAGTCTCCAGTTTGAGGCCAGACTGACCTGACCTGTAAATGCACCAGGAGGAAAAGCCAAGCGACAATAAAAGAACCTATGATTAACGTTTGATTTGGGACAGGAACTTGACCATTTGGAATACATTTACCTTTTCGCACGTACGGCTTACTGGAGAAAGTGTACAGCCCAACCAGGAACACACAGGCATGAGACCGGGCAAATTTATGAATGAAGCAGAGATTACACACAGAGAGTTACACTGGAACCACCACATCCACACTTTATGTCTATTTATGCTGTACTTGTTCTTTTGTTAACCATAAGTATTTGCCTGACCCGCCAGCCCCGCCCACATTCTGTTCGAATGCGTCTCGGTCTGGAATTGGAGCATTTACCGCTCCAACCATCGCCGCTAATTTGTGTCACGTGTCTCTCAAATGCGGAAGACGTCTCTCAAATATTTTCAGGACGTTCAGAACAAAATATACAACTTTATTCACCTGAGATTTACAGAGTTTAGTGCGTCGCTTGTTGACTCAGCAGAAGTTGGTAACGTTTCTCAGTCTGTCTTATTTTTATTCTTTCCTCGTAATCCACCATGTTTGTTTAGACACGAACGGACAATGCGTTTATCTGATTGGTTAATCCGCCTGTCATTCACTCCCTTTGGAAATTGGCGCGACTGGGTTGGATCCCAGACCCTCAGGTTTTGTAGTAGTCTGTCAAAACGTGTTGGGAATGGCTGGTCAGGCAACATAAGTATATGACTGCTGCACAGCTATCAGGCTATTTTAACAGATTATTACAACTAGAAACTAATGAAAATCCTCCATACAATCTTTAATGTTAGAATAAAATGAATGAAAGTGCATTTCTGTGACGCTCTGTGGAGAGAGAGAGGAGGGGCCGGTCTGTGCCACCGGAGCAGAGCTACTTTCACAAACACAATGGAAAATGGTGTGTTTTTTTCAGGCGCTCCTGTGCGGGTTTGCCTGCTGAAGCCTGGCAACCGCGGCCTCATGTCAGTCCAGTCAAACAGACCTGTGCTTTGGTATTACCAATAGTTCCAACTGTTAATAGAAAAATAATCCACCCAGCTCTGCTACAACCGCCACAAAACCATTTTATTCGGGTTTTAATATATTTGACAAGACTTTTTTTTTTTTTTTTTTTAAATGGGTGCATATCAACAAATCAATACTCTGCCCTGCTGTATCCTCTTATGGGACATATTTCCTGGAACGTGCTCTCGATTCCACCACCGATCCCACACAGTCCGACCGCCCGTCATTATTTATTTATCACATTGTATCTATGCTTGTGTTTTCATGTGCATTTTCTGTGTCAACTGGCACGCCGAACCCATGCCTTTCCCGTCCAAGATAATTAGCGTTGCAAATCATTTTCTGCATATTTAATGGGGGTTTGCCTTTACTATTTTATGCCCGTTGTTAAAATGTGCAAATGAGATACCGTTTTGTGCAAAAAGGTTTCAACAGGGAACCATATGGCAAAAATAAATGATGAAAATATGCCCCAGCCACAATAGACGGCCCAATTACTGCGCAGTGAGGCAACGTAGATAATGGTAATCCTCTCAATTCCATATTCTTGAAATTAAAATACATTTGGACAAGACATTTTAATATTATCGCAATTATTTTTGCATTGTTCGGCGCCCAAAGAACATAAGTCGTGCTCTACTTTATGTGAGGATAGTGCGGCGCTCTGTGTACACTCCCTCTGTCCTCTGCTCTCTCCGATTGCCAGCGTTCCTTCGGGATAATCCGTGTTGTGAAATTGAAGTGCGGTCCTGGAATATCAATTCTTCTCCTTCATTTTTTTTTTTCTTTTCTTTTCGTCCTTCACCCGCCGAGGGTTAAAAAATGAAACTGAACTTGACTCTTTGAAGGATGTGAAGGCGAAGCAGCAATCTGAGCATCGGGACAACAATGCAGGGGGAAAGTGGGAGAGGACGTGAGCGCTGAGAAGGGACACTTGGGTTCCCGTGTGGTTCTGTTGAAAGAAACTTTAATGATGTGGATCAGCTATAAATATTAGGCTCTTATGTTGAGTTCAGTGGTAGTTATTTTGCACGTATAAGTGACTTCAAACAAAGATTTTTGCAACATTGTGCTTGGGATTTTTGGTATTGTGTCGACCAGGAAAACTTGGTTGGTGTGTACCATTATTCCCCGGTACCCATGTTCCCCCTTTTTCTATGAACTAGGGAACTACGCTAATACTAGCATAGGCCACTGGTTCAGGTTCCACAACACCAAAGGTTTGCATAAATGTAGGGTTTTACAGCATAAAATATAGCAGCATATAACCTTAAACCCAAGCCCCAGGTCACGGGGAACATAGGGTTGTACCTGTTTTTAAAAGCATTAAAAAAAAGAAAGAAAAAAAAGAAACTATAGTTCATTTAAAAGAGTTTGCAGCAGTCCAAGTCATTCCCCACTTTCATAATTTACAATGTTAGTATCCTAATTATTCACAGCGACAAGTATTATATTATATTATAAGCACTTTTCACATCTTTTCGAGGCCAGAGGTTTGTTATGGAAATGCTAACAAACATTAGCATGCTAACAATGTGCGTCGTGTTTTTTAGGAGGTAAAAACGCTTTTCTTTAGATGCAGACAGCACACAGCTTTCTCATCCCTCAGAGCTGCTTTTAAAATATATTTGTACTACAACAAAACAGATTTCAGATACAGCACCTTTAAACAACTTTGCTAAGAAAAGGGTTTTATTTTTATAAGGGTAAAGGTTAACTGGTTTTATTTTATTTTATTGAATGTTTTGCTTTAAATGTACTTTGTTAGTTTTTGCTCTCCATGTGATGTAAAAAAGAACGTAAAAAAAAGATTAAATACAGAAAAAGGAAAGATGCAGCGGCACATCCACTGAACAATATCAAATGACCCCAATTAGCGAAAAAGAAGAATAAATAGTGTTTGTGTCACTGTTCCTGTGGTTGTTTTGGTGTCTTTTCTGGCCCAGAAGGCTCAGGACACTCCACTACATGTCCAGTTATTACATTCATGAACTGATTGGATGATTTCTACAGCAACCACATGACTTATTTGTTGTGACCATGTTGAGGACGTCGCCTCGTGCTGTGACAAACTGGGTCTTTGGGCCTGTCACAGAAGAGGAATCCTTTATTTTGAGACTTATTATTGGTACAGCCCACAATGCAACATGAAACTTTTGTGCTCTGGATGGCACTGGCAATGGCAAGTGTCACTTTAGACCCATGAATAGGTTCTGGTGGCCTTCTGGTGGTGCCAAGAGTCTCTAAAAGTACTGTAGGAGGTAGAGCGTTTAGCTACCAAGCTCCTGTGTTATGGAATCAGCTCCCGACCCATGTTAAATATGCTGACACAGTCTCTTCATTTAAGTCCAGGCTTAAAACGTTCCTCTTCGAAATCGCTTATGGTCAGACTAGTTAGGAACAGAAACATAAACCCACAGCTTTAGCTACGCTGCCCTAGGAGTAATTATGCTGGGGGAAGTATGACAGCTTGAGCACTATCCTCTTCTTCTGACTACTTATGCTATCAAACAATATTTATTTTTTAATTCCACTTGCAAACTGTTCACCGCCTTCTTTTTCTTTCTTTCATCCCTGAGGACCTGTGGACCCGGATGCCCCTCCCCTGGTGAAGTGGTCCCTGCCCTGTGTGGACGGTCCCTCATCTGCCTGAAGAGTGGGTCCAGTTCGCCTCAGTCGGTCCCTCATCTGCCTGAAGAGTGGGTCCAGCTCGCCTCCGACGGTCCCTCATCTGCCTGAAGAGTGGGTCCAGCTCGACTCAGTCGGTCCCTCATCTGCCTGAAGAGTGGGTCCAGTTCGACTCAGACGGTCCCTCATCTGCCTGAAGAGTGGGTCCAGTTCGCCTCCGACGGTCCCTCATCTGCCTGAAGAGTGGGTCCAGTTCGCCTCAGTCGGTCCCTCATCTGCCTGAAGAGTGGGTCCAGCTCGACTCAGTCGGTCCCTCATCTGCCTGAAGAGTGGGTCCAGCTCGACTCAGTCGGTCCCTCATCTGCCTGAAGAGTGGGTCCAGTTCGACTCAGACGGTCCCTCATCTGCCTGAAGAGTGGGTCCAGTTCGCCTCAGTCGGTCCCTCATCTGCCTGAAGAGTGGGTCCAGTTCGCCTCAGTCGGTCCCTCATCTGCCTGAAGAGTGGGTCCAGCTCGACTCAGTCGGTCCCTCATCTGCCTGAAGAGTGGGTCCAGCTCGACTCAGTCGGTCCCTCATCTGCCTGAAGAGTGGGTCCAGCTCGACTCAGTCGGTCCCTCATCTGCCTGAAGAGTGGGTCCAGTTCGACTCAGACGGTCCCTCATCTGCCTGAAGAGTGGGTCCAGTTCGACTCAGTCGGTCCCTCTTCTGCCTGAAGAGTGGGTCCAGCTCCAGTCTCCCTCGTGTCCGTCTGTCCGTCTGTGAGAGTCGGATCTCTCCTTCACTGGAACTCCTCCAGGTTTCTACGCTTTTTTCCCAAAGAGGTTTTTTTTGTAGTTTTTCCTGGCCGAGAAGGAGAGTCTAAGGACAGAGGACCCTGGGACATTGTCCCTCGCCACCACAGACATTGTCTGACTTCATCGCCACCACAGACATTGTTGATTCATTTCTCCCTGTGGCCCTCAGAGGCAACTGTTGTTGTGATTTTGGGCCTTACAAAAATAATTTGATTTGATTTGATTTGATCTGGTACATCAGAGGGCAGAGTAGCCAAAAGCTGTCCTCAATATGAGCAACTTTACTTCAAAATAATATTCCTCAAATAAAAGTATACAAAATATATACAAAATATACAGGAAATGACCACAACTTGAGTCAGAATTACTGTAAGAGTAACTGTGAGGACACAACATCTGATTTATGCTTTAACGTTCATATTGTGAGGATAAAACATTAAATTATGCACAAAATCTGGTATTTTGAAAGAATAGTCAGAAAAAAGAGAAAAACTAGATCATATATGAAGCAGCGGGGCAAGAAACACAAAGCTTTTGTCACTTGTACACTTAATCACAGTGGGAGGAGGACTACAAAGTAATTCTGTACGGAAAATGCATCATGTTTTATGGGGAGAATGTGTTTTTCACCAAACCGTAGCGAGCATCTAGACAATAATATAACAATCCACACAAAAACGATGACTGAAATCTGCCCCGGGCCCTTTAAGACCACATTCAAAAGTGTTCAATCTTCGGTCTCAGTGCACAATCGGTAACTCTCACTACATCCAGGCCACTCAAAGAATTCGATGAAACCTTTCGGAGAACAATGACTCACTGAGCGTTTGAGTGTGTGTGTGCGCCCGCCGCAGATCAAGGCGAAGAGAGAATTCCACCCTGGGTTTAAGGGAGGTCTAACCTTTCCATTAGGAGCCACCCAAACACAGGCAAATGCAATAAAAGCAAGCAGCGTGTCCACAGCCCCAAGAGCAGACAACAAGTGATTTTTGCAAAACAAATGCAGGCCAGTTGCTGCAGAAACAGCATCTTAAGGTCAAGCGGCGTGCTGCTTAACATTTGAGTGGACCAAGTGGGGGAGAAGGCTTTTGTACTCACGGCGCTAACAATAATATAAATCTAATAAAGTGGATGATTCTCTTTCTTTCTAAACTAAAGTCTATTATCTCCATATCCCTGCAACTGATGACATTTTTATTAGTTTTTTACATTGCACACCACAGGATTTTTAACCATGAAGAAAAGTGTATACATGCGTTCATGGTGACGTCATACAGCCGGGACTTTCCCATAGCGGCCATTTTAAAAGGGGCACGCGATATATAAAACCAACACAACTGCATCCTTTTCTACGGCATAAAGAGCTACGAATACTTTGATTCTTTAGACGATAACAGCAAACTAAGGTACACGACAAAGCTATAATTTCTTGGTCAGTCAACAGAGCTAACAGAACGCAGGTTTTTGGCATTTTGGCCCCATATTTCCTGGATTTCGTATGTAGTAGACGTGCTGTTGTGCCCCTTTCAAAATGGCGGACTCGGTTGCCACTGCACAAGTTCCCGGATGTGCGAACACATGTATGCGATTCAAAATGTTATGCTCCACCTAGCGTTGTGAGCTAACAAAGCTAGCACACCTAGCGATAGCTGTTTACTGTCCAGATGAACGCATTGCACTTCTAGTTTAGATGCAAGTCGAAACAGCGCTATTATTATTTTGTTAAACGTGGATCAGAAATATGTTTGGCAGAGAACGCTGCGACAGATGAGACAGGAAGTAGTGCCGCGTTTAGCTAATCTGCCGTAGCTTCACCAGTCGACACAGTGTGAATATGTAAACAAAGACGCATGGGAGGCTCTAATTTAGGCTTTTTTAGCTTAGATTTTTTTTTAAACAAAGCTTCAAACTGGATTAGAGTGATTTACTGTGGACTGGGCGTCATTTGCAAAGTAAAATATTATTGGATAAAAAAATTGGACATGGATGAGAACGCTGCAGTTAAACGTTAGCTTTAAGAGAGGTGAGTTTGTCATTTTTCTTGTATTTCTATGTGTCCATCCTCCTGTGTCCATCATCCCATCCTGATCCTGACGCTCTGCTGTATATTGGATGTCGTGTTGCGGTAGCTGTGATATTTTATGGTTACAGCATCACAGATATCGCACACGAGGAGCACAGCGGCTTAAAATCGCTTATGAGCATCCATTGTTACGTCAGGCCAATCGGGACTCAAAACTACTTGTTGTACTTGGACCTGTACTACTGCTATGATGTAAAATGGCGCTATTTTGCCACGTCGCCCACTCCTCAAAGTTTTATTATAGTTTATGTTATAGATCGACCTCACCTTATTGTTCATTAAAACGTCTGCTTTTGGCTCTGTTATTTGGTGGCTCACGATAAGCCTGTTCCCGATTGTGGTTGTTTGGTCTGAATGCTGTTGTTTCCCTGTCCTTTGCTGCGGAACAGGAACCGTCTTTTAATTTTTTTTTATTGTTGTTAATGTGATACTGATTCTTAACTTAATTCAAATGTTTCTTTAGCTGGTTGGCCGCTTGTCAAAAATAATTTTCCCTTAAAGATAAATAAAATGAATTCTGATTATTGTAATATACCGTATTTTCTGGACTATAAGTCACACCTTTTTTCATTGTTTTGGCCGGGGTGCGACTTATACTTACATTTATACTTATATACTTATACTCCGGAGCGACTTATATGTGATATTATTTGTTATTTTCACACTTGCAACTGCATTTCACACTCCAGTGCAACTTATATATGTTTTTTTCTTCTCTATTATGCATTTTTTGGCTGGTGCGACTTATACCCTGGAAAATATTGTAATCTTTTCCTGTATAAATAAATACATAAGTAAATAGACAAATAGTTTGGCAATGACACCATAATTCACATTTTCACCCGGCAAACATTCAATTTACTTTGCACATTTTCAACACATTAAATATGGACTTAATATTTGAATATGAACTAATATTATTGCACATTCCCAATAAAGTGATGTTCATATCAAGGTTTTTAAATATTGATCACCTGCTTGATAATAGAAGACGTTATAATTGTCTGTTCTAAATGTGCCTAAAATATAAGCAATAAAACAGTTTGCGAGAAGAGGTGACAGATGTTGGAACAAAAAAAGAGTTGAACTGTTGCGTTTGTGCTTAATTACACAACAACGCTGCCTGAAGGTAAAGCAACTACAGCTTTTTCCAATTTCATGAATGAACCATAACGTTTTATTCTGTAAAAACTTACTCAAATCAAAGAACAACTACAAACGCTTCTGCCACCGTGTAATGCTCTGATTTCCGGCCCACACAGACTTTAGTGCTGCGCATGCTGAAATGATCAATACGATTCTACTCATGTCCACATATACATGGGCTGTAGTAAGTGAGCGGTTACCAGGATGTGGAACTGATTAGCATAACACAGCTACCAATTACAGCAGGGGCAAAACAAAAGCCAGGTACGCTCCACTGGCCACTCTCTAATAGCTCTTCATTCATTTCGTGCAAAGACTTGGAATAGCCACGTTACTCTTGTCTAATTTGCTTGAATTAACAAGGCATGTCCATATTGGGTTTGAATGGCTACATGCAGTGGCTCTGTGTATTACACACTCCCAGAGAAATAAAGGTTAGCAAGTGAGGGCTTAATGACTGGCACTAAATGACTTTGTGTGAAAACCGCTCTCATTATGGAGTGCAGTGGTCCACCAGACAAGACTAACCTCATGCCCACTAACTAATTACACTAAAACTTAAATACTACATACAGTGCATTACAGTGAGGCTGTTGTCCTTTGGTGGAAGGCTCCCCCACTGGGCGGGGGCGAATATCAAACCAAGCCGTTTGCATTTCCGGGTTGGTGAGGGGGTCCAAGGTCTGGGTGATATTTCTTAACTATTATGTTAAGGGTGTTGCACAACCCTTATTATTATCAATTATACACTTAGGATGGACTACGAAACGTGAAAAAAGCATGATATGGCACCTTTAAGCTTTCTACACTTTACACTTTTTGTGGTTTTGTTTCAGTCCCACATGATGGAAAGAGGTTGTATTGCCTTGTGTTTCCAAAGCTTCAAAATTATGTACTGTACTATTTTTGATATGACTTGCAACGATAAACACACATAAAAAAAACTAACAATCTAATCCATGCAGTTGATTTACAGTATTTAGCTACTTTATGATCTCCAAAGATTGTGTTGTTGTTGCATGTTGTACATTTAAGAACACAACATACAATAACCTGACATTAGCAAACATCATTCGAGTGTAATGCACGATTCAACACAAGAGGACACGATGCAGTGGACGAATGTGTTCTTTTTGTTGTAGGTGGATGATTGGGACAACATACAGTACTAAACATATGTAACATTTATATTCTCTACCTGTTTATACATCTATTTACCCTAAATGCCTGGGTTTGCAGCTACACCACACACACATATATCACCCATTCAAAATACTGAACCCTAACACCTTATGCTACAGTAAAAGCATGTTTCAGTTGTACAAGTGGTTTTGCCCTTTTAACTTTGGACAGAAATGACCCCATTGTTTGAAAATGACCACTTGGCCACACCACTTATCACCAACAGACTTCCCCGTCACTTTGGGCACAAATAATAAACAAAAATGGTGGTTGATTTATTCTCCTCTGCGGTCCCTTCTGTTAAAGCTATTGTTCTTGGAGATCGATGGTAGACTATGTAATTAAATTAAGTCTCGGAAATAACACCAACTTGTAGCAGGAATGAAACAATAAATGAGGCAGAATTTTAGCTCCAAAATTAGCATTTATTGGGGTGGTTGGGTCAGAGATGTAGCATTAGTTTTCCAGTACACATCCACAAGGCTTGAATCCAGTCTTAAAGCTGACGTCCTTCACCTTTTTTGGTACAAATTCAACAGTTGTGCTGACAAGATCACTATTTTCACTTTTTATTGATGTACTTTTTATCATTTTATACAAAAAAAACTCCTTAACTTCTACACATGAATGTCACCCAGACTTATTTTTTCACTTTGTAAATAAATTTTGGGAAACAACAGTTCTTACATGTCGTCATGAAAAGATAAAAACATGCAAAAAACTTTGAAATTTTTCAATCCAAATGATACATTTACAGGTTTTGGAACTTTTTGCACTTCATATACTACATCGAAAAGAAAAAGAAGAAAAAACATTATTTACACATCTTTTTACAGTGAATTAAAAGTATCAGAATATGACTAAGGCAAATGAAGTGTACGCAGAAGTTGACCCAAAACATTTTTGTAGATATTGTAAAATACCACCTCAAAAAGAAAAGAAAATGCTACAAAAGTAATCAAAACTCCCTTTATTTGCAACCAGCTGCATAATTTTAACTTTTTGTGAAAAAACTTGTCTAGTGTATTGTACAGTGCTGTTCTTTCCTTCACGTGGTTTAAATAATCCTTGACAAACCAGAACATTTTGTCACCAAAATAAACTCAACAACAAAACAGCTTGAAGCATAAGTGTAACATACAGTTGAAATCACTCCAAAAGTCAGTACCGTTAAAGCCTTGAACATAAAACTAACCATTTTAGCTCCAAAAAAATGTACAAAAAGGCACATTATATCCCAGTGCTTCTGTACTGTGAAATTCAAGTGTAACTGAGCGCAATCAGTACCATTCATTCAACAATCCTTGCGGCGACAGTCCACCATCGTTCTCTTTACCTCCCCCAAAAAAACTCCTAGAACCCGGAGCAAGAAGTGGGGACTATTTGCCTAAGCTCTCAACAAGCTATGTATGCAAAGACTACAACAATAAGCCTAGTTTTTGAAAAAAGTTCAGAATGTTGATTTTTTTTTTTTTTTTCACAGTTCCCTTCACTTTCATGAGGGAATCATCAGAAGCTGTCCACTCCAAAAAAAAAAAAAAGATTTTTTTTTTTAATTTTTAAATTTTTAAAAAAATTCTTCATCTTTTTTCTCATTTTCGAGAAGTGTGGCTAAGTAAGAGTCCTCCGTCCTAGTCGTCGCTGCCTCCGTACATGTCCGCCAGTTTTCGGAAGCGCGGGCCCCAGTCGTTGAGGTAATCGTAATCCTGATCCCCGCCGCTGCTCGAGGAGTTGAGGGAGCTGAGAGAACCGGCCGTCGAACCGCTGCCCTCGTAGTCGAAAACTAGCAGGGAGTCGTAGGGGGGCGCCGTGGGGTCGTTGTCCGCCGCTTTGAGACCCTGCACAAGAGAATGGAGAAAGGGGGGAAAAAAGGGGGTTACGTGTGGGATTATGAGTGACCGGTGCTGAAGGAAGCTAAAACACAAGGCTAATCTCCGGGTTCTTGGCTCCAGGATTAAGATGGATTGAGCGTTTACGTCAATTTTTCCTGAGATTTCTCCTAATATTTCTGGGATGTGGGATTATCCGCTTCTTGATTAAAAGCAGAGATTGAGTGTTGGGCCAGAACAAGAATCCCTTCCCTGCTGACCCCTCGGAATGACCACCACTCATTCTTAAAGAGATGGATGTCACTGGAACTTTATGGGGAATAGACTAGACTGGAGGTGGATTTTATGTCCTTTTTGCTTTCATTATTGTATATATTAGAAAAAGTAATTGCAAGAAATGGCAAGTCCCATTTCCTGTATTCAAAAGGCAACGTCACTGTCCAATAAGAGATGCTTCTATTAGAACATATGCTCAATTTGAAAAAATTGATATGCTCAATTTGAATATTGAGTGTATTGTTCATAGCAAATATACAGTAAAAAGAGCGGATTCAAAAAAAACTAAAACTTGTAAAAACTTTCAAATAAGGCTATATGGTGATATTGTGTCACTATTGTGATTAACTTTACAGCCATTTCATATTTGCCTGATAATTAAACCTCATCTAATACATTTAAAGACAGGTTTTAACACATTTCTGTTGGATTAACATCATGACATTAGATTTTCGTTATTGTCGCTAAAGTAGGTCTATTTTGTCATGTTTTTTTGTTTCAGTTAAGATAAAATAAAGAGTGCGTATCATTTCATGAAAGACAATTCACCACAAAAATAAAAAAAGTGGTTTTCACTGGAGTCTTGAGTGCTTATGATGGTGATTCTTTGCATTTTGCTAAACAAGAAGATACAAAAAATGTAACATTAGGGACCAAACAAGTCCAGTAAACCTTATTTTCATTCTATTATAGGATTTAATGAGGTTCAAATGAGATATTTTGAAGGCTGATGTAAAGAATGACAGTCAGTACAGTGTGGGAACTCATTCGCGTCATGAATGTTACACTTAGATCAACGATCCGACCTTAGCGCACACACTGTGTCGTCGATCTGCCTCGACATTCCCACAAATCCTGCACGTGTCACCGGCTGCTCCTTATGGATTGCTATCGATTCCCAGCCTCATTCCATAACTAGACCCCAGAGAGATGATGGATTGCTAATCTCCAAGTTGAGATGTGTTTTGGCCCAGGAACCACTTTGGAACCCAGCCTGTTTTTTCCCCACGCCTGCTCCTTTTTATTATTTCAACAACTGAAGACATCTCACAAATTATAGATGGGTTAAAATGTCTAGAACAGAGGCACCAAGACCTACGCTCAACGGGAACTTTGTCAGAGATTTATCGTTTCCTCCGCTTCGCTGAAACTCTCCAACAACATAATGCACTTAATGATTATTTTCCACTTGTTAGCCTTCGTTTGGTTTTTGCTTTGGGCTGATCGCTTTCATTGGAAATATGACAGATGGATCGCTTATTACAATTACAGCAATAATCTCTCCGGTTACGGCCCCTCCCGTTTACAGTCAAAGCTCTCATAAGGTAAGATAATTATAGACAGAGATTATATCACAATGGAGCCGCTGAGAAATAGTCTGTCTGTTATAAAAGAGCAACGTTAAACGAATAAGACGTTTGATGTACTCGAAATGATTGTTTGAATAGTGCTTTTTGCTGCACTTGCTGTAATGGCAAGTGCACTCCACAGGTTGTATCTGAAGTTTAAGCAAGGTTACAGGAAACTCTTTAAAGTAGAAGGAAAAGTTTACCGTATTTTAGTTAGTTTTGGCCAGGTGATTTGGTGATTATACTCCGGAGCGATTTATATGTGATACTATGTGTTATTTTCACACGGACAACCGCATTTCACAAGAGGGCGCTCTAGGCTCTAAGCGACGCAGAAGAAGAATCTGCACTTCCTCTTCCTCTGGAGTTTGTGGTGTTGTTTAGAAGTGACACAGAGGAAGAAGAATTCAGTGGATTTAGTGATTTGGGGTAAAACTGATGCTTTGGTAAACTTGTTAGCATGTTCTTTATGCTATAGTTATCTGAATAACTGTTAATATGTTATGTTAACATACCAGACACTTCCCACAGTTCTGTCTGTGCCTCATGTAGCTGAAGGTGTTAGCGTTAGCATACGTACACCTAATCACCATGTTCTCTAATCTGTTATTATTTTAAACTGCATAAAATGTCTGTTCTTGTTCTTGGATATTATCAAATACATTTCCCCCAGAAATGTGACTTATCCTCCAGTGTGACGTATATATATGTTTTTGTCTTCTCTCTTATGCATTTTTTGGCTGGTGCGACTTATAGTCTGGGAAATACGGCACTAAATCAAACCTTTTTTGGACTGAAACAACCGCGTCGCTCTTGCAGCGTTTTCAAGTACACAAGCGAGAGACGGCACCCTGGAGTTGGGACAAGGTTTAGCATCAGATCTGACGAACATGAAGTAGCTTTGACATTTGTTTAAACGGCAATAAAAATAAAAAGGCGAGGAAACGGGCCGTTACCGTTTTCCACTCATCCATGACAACAAAAATCATCTCCATTTGCATTCAAATGAACCCACTCACAACAAAGAGAAATCCAATTGGCCTTCTCTGTTCCTCTGTGTGCACCTTGGACCACCGGGTCATGCCAAAGCCTCTTCATGTGCCCCTCCTCTGTGGGAACAAACCAATAGCCCCTGGTTTGTCCCACTGCGAGGCTAAAGCCCTTTTTACTAATGCCGTTTTTGCCTTTCTGTAATTTAATTAACGGCCACTTGCTCCAGGGGTTACAGCACCGTTTCTGGATGTAAATGAGCCCCCTCTTCCAGCCTATCGCACCCCTTCTCTCCCCCTCTCCCCCCTCTGGCAGCTCGCCCTTATCAGTTGGGTCAGATTCGAGGGGAAAAGCAGAGAAGTCACTGCGCTTTAGCTACACTCAAAAAGCACACACTGCCCTCTATGCAAACTGGTCAATATTAAAACTGGTTATTCATGTTATGAGGTGAAACTAAGAATTCAAAATGTCTGTGGCATAGTTTCAATAAGCTTCTGCAAGATTTATGTCCATCCAGTGTTGCATTAGGGTATTTATCTCCATTTTATCTTGTGTTGATAATGGAGGGAGTGACCACTGCACAAAGCCTTCTCCAGCTCGTCCCAAACTCTCTCACTGGGGTTCAGATCTGGAGTAGATCAGATTCTGCTTCTTCTTAGATGTTTTTTTCCATTTTCAAACAAACCAACAGCTTTTCCTTGACCACGGGATTTGTCTTTCCACATGGTTGTTTCATAAATCAGAAGCCACTCACTGCATCAGTTGGGTTTTAATACTGAGTTGCAGCTGAAAGATCATCACCTGCAGCAGTTCTCCAGCAAAATGGTGATATTACCCTGAGGTGTGTATTATAGAATCATGAAGGGCCCTGCAATTCCCAGCCCCAATCATTTTATCAATGCGTATGAACATTTTAGACAAAGCAATAATATCTCTATGGAGACAAGTAGGTGACTGAACTCTTAGGAAGCAATTCTATGATATGCAAAACCTAAAGGAAAGCCACTAATTTAATCTACTGTGGCTTTAAACCACAACAACTACTAAAAGAACATTAATTCATTAAACATGAATAAATGACGAATGATGTTGCCTTTCTGCTTTAACCTTAGATAGAACGTAAATAATAATAATAATACCTTTTATTTATATAGCGCTTTTCAGTGACCCAAAGATGCTGAACATAATAAAAAAGGGGGGGGGGTATTTACAGACAGGGGGGGACAACACGTACAATACACATTAATATACAGATAAAATGAACAAGACAGAAGAAGTAGAGAGAAAAAGATGGGGATGTAACAGGGGGTAGAAGTGTAGACAATGGGGTAGAGGAGGCTAGGGGTAGGGGAGGTCATAGGCTTGGGTGAAGAGGTATGTTTTTAGGCGGGATTTGAATGTTGTGAGTGAGGGAGAGTGGCGGACAGGTTGGGGGAGGGAGTTCCAGAGTCGGGGTGCTGTTCGGGAGAATGCTCTGTCGCCAAAAGTTTTGAGTCGGGATGTTGGAGCAGTCAGGGTGAGAGAGGAGGAGGATCGGAGAGCTCGGGAGGAGCGGTGGGGGATGAGGAGGTCAGACAGGTAGGGAGGGGCAAGGTGGTGAAGAGCTTTGAAGGTGAGGAGGAGTATTTTAAAGTTGATGCGCTGCTTGATGGGGAGCCAGTGGAGAGAGCGGAGAACGGGAGTGATGTGATCACGGGACCGGGTGTGGGTGAGGAGGCGGGCAGCGGAGTTTTGGACCATTTGGAGTCTGTGGAGGGAATGGGAGGAGATGCCAGTGAGGAGGGAGTTGCAATAGTCAAGGCGGGAGGAGATGAAGGCATGGATGAGGGATTCAGCAGCGGGGAGGGTGAGGCAGTGTCGGATTTTGGCGATGCGGCGGAGGTGGAAGTATGAGGTCTTGACAATGTGGCTGACATGGGGAGTGAAGGAGAGGGTGGGGTCCATGATGGACCGTAAATGCTCATTTCAAATCATCAAGTTTTTCAAAGTTTTCAAATCATTTCTTTTTTTCTATAATTGAGCAGCCAGAGTTACTAGCTGGATATTGAGGTCATAAAGTCTCCAATACTACAATACAAAGTTACAAAATGTTATCAAAGGTGCCAATGTCCTTTGAGAGCTGACAACTCCAACCATTGCATTTCTACGACACAATTCAAGAACAACTCGGGAAAATATTAATGCACTATAGCATGTTCAATAGAAGACGCGGGTCTTGTTATAAAGTAATACGTTTCTCTGCACGATCGGCTGTTTCAAACATATGTATTCGACTCGGGAGAGCTTCGAAATAGGCGTCTGGCAGAAAAATGAGGAAAAAAAAGAGTGAGGTTCTAATCTAAAAACATGGGCAGGGAAAAAAAAAAAAAAAAACGGGCAGAGAAGTCCATTTGTAATGCTGCTGAAACTCTTGTCTGTTGAAGCTAGTGAAAAATACATGACTGCTCTTTTCATTTTACATTCTGCCTTCATGCTGGAGTCAATGATGGCCCGAGGAAAAGCAGGGAACTCTCATAGAAAGCCAATGCTCAACTCCAATTTGGGCTGTGACACGGCAGGAGATCCAGCATGAGGAGGGAGAAAACACTAACAATTACACCTAAAACAAGTGGAATATTTGTCCAATTTAAAGTGCCTGTGACAGTTTTGTTTTAACAATTTTCTAATTTGGACTCTATTTGGTGTATTTGTACCCGTTGTACATATAAATGATAGTTTTACACCAGTTGAGCAGGTATTTGTGGAAAAAACGTAGAAGAAAAAGCTGTAGAAAATGACAGGAAGTGACATCACACTAGGGATACTCATTCCAGTCAAAGTTTATGCATAAATTACACAAAGATTTTTTTTTTTACTCTCTAAACATTAATTCAACAAAATAAAGTCGCTCTCACGTATTTGTATCTGTAAAATTAAAAAAATTGTAACATAGATGAGTTTAATTTCTGGTCATTTTCCTAGTGTGATGTCATCAATTTCAAACAGGAAGTGAAATGATTAACTTAAAAAATGTGCTATACTGGAATAACGTGTTTATAATTTTTTTTTGTAAAATTCAAAGTATATTTGAATATATATATGAGTATTCCAACCTGTCAGAGGCACTTGGCTAGATTTTGGTTGTTCTGTAGTTAATAATGTCCACCACCAAAACGAGGATAAGGGCCGGTCAGATATTCTGTAGGGGGTTTTCATGTACCGGCATTTCTTCCTTGAATTATTAATCATTTTGGTGGAATAATAACTGGTAAAAATAAGTCACAATCAAGTGGCAGTTTATGAAGGAAGTTTGGGAAAAACATTCAAAAATACATCAAATTGAGTTCTAAAGCGTTCCATCAAAACAAAACAGAATCAATGTCGGCTGAAATATATGTGCGTTTTTTCTGACAGTGTAAACATTAATTTAACAAAGTAAAGGTGTTGCCATGGATGTTTATTCACCAAATGGAAAATATTATGCAAATTTGACAGGCTTTTGTTTATAGTTTGATAGGAATTACTTCTATACAATTACTGTGTCCAACAGGGAAATAAAGTCAAACTAGGCAAGTTTCAAAGCAAAATCTTGAATGCAATATCTTAATGTTTAGTAGTCCAAGTAATATATACACTTATTAGCTTTATGTGTATGTATTTTGTTATTTAGAGCTAAGGGCTTTTGGTCAGGAAAAAAAAAAAGAGGACCAAGGGGTAAAAAATCCTGTATTATCACTTTAGATTTATACTTCTGCAAAAGAAAAAAAAAACGAGGAGAAAGAGCAGCAAATCTATTCAAATGGATGATATATAAATGATTCCTCTCCCTATATGCATTGGCAAACATCCACACAAACATACACTACTGCAAACTGCAAAACTAGCAAAAAGACAGGCCAAAGCTCCAATCGTTTATCCCCTTTAACATATGCAAACTTTTCTTGGAGAAAGATGAAAACCATTCTACCAATAATTAATTTGATCCGAGTTGCAATCTCTCCCCGCCGCTCTCGCGCACACACAGTCATATGAGCTAAATTGTTTATTCGGTTTGTTATAAGAAAGCCATCCAACTCGAAAATGAAATCCAAGCTCTCGTGACGGCAGCCTTCCTCTAATATTGCCCTGTTATCCTGGGATTTGGCATCATCTTCCAGCAGAATGAGCCGCTTTTATTGGTGATTATTTTTACCTCGTTGATGAAGTCTCCGATGTCTCCCGGGTGGGGGGCCGCCGACCTCATGGGGTACTGGGGCTCCGGGTGCAGGGGCCGCTCATCCAGACGCCGGATCCCCACTGGCTTGATGGTGTCGTGTTCCAATGTGTCGGGCTGCTGCAGCTGGCTCAGGTCGTAATCCTGGAAATCACATGTTTACAGAGAGGTTAGAATATTCAGAATACTTTTTTAATAAGCGTTTATAAGAGTAAAAATGTTCTTCCAAGATTGGGTTTTCATGGTTTAAGAGCGAGTTCATAATGGCTTAGCTTAGGCTAAGAGTACGATGTTTCGCACCACGGCCGTGTCGGTGCCAAACTAAGGGTGAATTTAAAGAGGATCAACTTAAGTTATTAACTCTTTTATTTAATTATTTATTCCCCACCAGCTATCTCTTGTCCATGGAACTGAAATTGAAATGAAAAAAATCTTGTAACCTCATTAAGTACATTAAAGGCTGTATCTGATTTTTACCGTCAAAAACGTGAACAAATTAACTACTTCGTATCAAACTCTTTGCAGCAGTCCAAGTAATTCTCAATTAATGCATTCAGAGCATTCGAAGTATTAACCGCGTTGAGTTTATAAGCGCTATTCAACTCTCTGAGGCCAAAGCCAGTTTTGCTAGAGCGAGTTTTGCCACCACAATAAAGCTAACAACAACTAGCATGCTAACAGCGCACTTCACATTTTAGTCTCATTCACACCCATATAGATGATTTTACAATATATCTGTGCTGGGCAAAACAGATTTTATCTTTACATGAATAAAACAAAAATAAAAAAAACATCCGATACAGCCCCTTTAACCCAAACACGTGCAGTACGCTAATCCTCCAGAACACAGTGCAACGTCCAAATGCAACACTCAACGACCTTCAGATGTGTGGATTCATGTCAAGACTCCTTTTTTGCATGCAGTCCAAAAACATTTGCCCAAGATGTTTTGCTGCTGTAAGAGTAAGTGGTTGTGAGGCGTGAAGGGCAATCACTTAAATCCTAACCTGACCAGACCACATGACCTTTTTACCATCGATCCAAACAGCAATCTTTATGCATTTAAGTGGCTAAGTGCTCTACACCGCACACCTCTGAGTCCTTTCCATCTGCAACTAGAGTGATGGAGAAAAAAGTTAAGACCCAGATAGGACCATGTAGAGGACCTTTTTATGTTTTATGGGTGAATTTTGATACGAATGCTATTTATTCTGCTTCTTTAAAACCACCAAACATATATTTTAGAGTATATTGGTGATGCTGTTACTGCTTGCTTTGCAAATTAGGACTGAAGCCGTGTCATCACAACTGTTTTGATTAATAATTACATTAAAACTAATAAGGAAGGAATGTTTTTAGTATTGGCAATCCACTTGTATTTGGGCCCCAAAACTCTTGCCATGGACACAATGAATGGATACCTTTGGAGCACAGTAGAAAGAAGGCCATTATGGAAGAAAATGATCTGCACCGACAATTAAGGACTGGACCCAAATTATAACTTGACATTCAAAAAATGGAAATAGCTACATCCAGAGTTAATTTGAAAATGGACAAATTTGATAATTATGGACCAAATAGGATGACTACATGTTTAGAATGATGTAAAAAGTTTGTATACTCTCACTCTGCCCTGTTTCTTTTCTATGTTCTTTCATGCAAAATAAAATAAAAACAAAAACTGGAAGGTGTATATTTTATGTGCTATAATCAAAATAACTGGATTTTAACCTTGAATCCACAGTATGTATAAATTATTCCGTACGAACCATCCACGTTCATCCAAAAATACGATTAGCCTCAACATCACACTCACTCAACAATTCTAAATAGACTTTTTAGCTGCAAAGAAAGTTCATCCGAGTACAAGTGGGGAACATTTCCAAAGCGGTGGCTCAGAGAACGCGGCGAGGAGAGTTGAAGGAAAAACGAGACAAACTTTAATCTTCTTGTCTGTGAAGCGGCAGCCCAGGGACAATTTGACACATTAAAGGCGGCGGGCGCTGAGGGGGGGCCGGCTCGGAACCACCACATCTCACATCACACCCCGCACGAGGGGCCCCGGTGCTTGTGTGGCACCGTGCGGCTCATCAATGCCCAGACACGGGACGGTGCATATGCATAAGCCATTCCTAATCCTATTAACGTTACCGCGACAACCTGAGTGGAGCGTAGTTTGTGCAAAGTCATGGGCGAGTGTGGCGAGGGAAGTGGAGGAAGTAGTGACAGCAGATATGATAAGAAAATGCCATTTGAAAAAGCGGGCTGTGTGCCTAATAAGCGTGCATGATGGATTGTCCCTCTTTTAGAAGATTTTCGCTAATCCATCAATCTCCGTTAGAAAAATGGTCTCTGCTCGGTTGCATGTGTAGTGGCGCTCTTAAGATTACAATTCTTGCGAAAAAAGCACAAAATATTGACTGCGATTCACAGTTCTAGACACTAACTAGAGAGGTCAAAGTGTGAAATGTTTGCGTCATGGTTACTGTGGAAAGCGGCGTTGTAATCTTATGGTCATCGGTCACGGAAAGTGTTCATGGAAAGTTGTGAAATCCTTTATTCTGCGTTTGATGATTTATTTATTTACTTACTATCGTTTCATTTTAATGGTAGATTTGTACATATTTTAACTATTAGGCCTTTGAAGTGCGGTAGATTTGAAATTATATTGTCCATGATGTAGAAATTATTTTATGCCAAGAACACAATAACTCTAAAGAAGGAATATTGCACAAAAAAATTAAATAAATACAAAAAAGTGTACAATATTTAAAAAAAAAAAAAACCTTAAGCTGCAAGAAATAAATAGCAGGTAAAAACAAACAAGTAAACATAAATCACCAACTAGTACAAAGAAAGAAAATGTATACCCACAATAAATATTGGCCGCTTAAAAGTATTGTTCCATCTAAAGTATAATATAGAACAGGAAGTTGCTATAGTAACAATCATAACAGGCCAAAGATAATTTTTCATGATCGATGTTGACTGTTTAAAATACAGAACAGCTAAACGCCGATACTCTCTGGGCCAATGTGTACTGCCATTTTAGATAATTTCCCTCAAATTACAAGACTTTAATCAAATATTCTTAATTTTAAAATAGTGATTGAATTACGACACCTCTGATCACATTACACACAAACAGTAAACTAATTCATGCTATAATGTACACGGAATGGACTGGATTCTGAACGGGAGTGACGTCCTTGTCAAAAGCAAACACTCCACTGTGGTTGAATGTTATTTCCACATTCAAGGACGTGAGAGTAAGAGAGAGTGGTCATCTCGTGTCGCTCCAAAGTGCTATCCATCTTCTGTGGTCGCGTCATGTCTGACTTGGGGTTTGACCTTGTCGGGGCCCGGCTCTGCAGGGGCCAGTGTCGGAGGCTGAAGCACTGCGTGTGGAGGCTGAAGTGAGCAGGGAGCTCTGATGACACGGACGCGCACTGTAGCCCGGAGGGGATTGACCCTTCACACCACACGAGTGCAATGGCCGCCCCCGGCACCCTGACCCACATTTGAATACATGGACACGGGCTGCACTGAGCTCAGCATAACTAAGCAAAGTAATGGCTTTCCTGTTTTGCATTTTGCACAGAGGAGCATATCTTAAATCATGTGTTTATTGCACTGTCCACAAAGAATAAACAAATATATATATATATATATAGTGTAATTATGACTTTAATGTCACAATGCAATATATGTAGGAGCTTTGTGGTACATATAAAGGTTGTTTTTCACTAAAATGCCATTGCAAGCCTTAAATGCAATCATCATGGGGATATTACAAAAGAATAATGACATGAATATGCCTATATCCGACTTTTAATTCTACTGAAAATGCCCTTTAGTGTAATGTATCGTGCAGCCATTTGAGAGACAAAAATAGAAAAATATTACCCATGTATTTTCAAAAGCATTTTAGTTGGATGAGAACCATTTGGAATCAACGGCCAAGTAAAGGTTGGGAATATATCGAAATTTAGATAATGTTGCTACGTTGATATTTCTGCACTTTTGTGATAATGTATATATATATATATTTAACATCTGTATTTAAATACCGGTACAAATTTCTGTCAGAAATAATGCTGCTGACCCCTCTTTTGTCTTGTCCTATGTTTTCTAGGACATATCTTTGATTGTGTCCTCTTTTGTGGGTGAAATATATGCAACAGTTATCACATCTGCAACAAACAAACCAAACATTTCAAAACCAAAAATGGTCATTTGAAAAGACAGACGTCTTCCTTCTGGCGTACATTTGATTTCCTTTTCACCAGCAAAATTGCTCGGTTTCAAATGTGCGTCATCTCTTTTTGTGTGCTTTTGGACAGAATAAGTTCTTTGCAAACCAATACAAATTGGCTACAACTAAAACCGTATATTCGCAAAGCATCCCCTGGCCTGACACTTCAATTTCCTCCTCAGCGGGAGACATGGAGAACAGAGGGGCCTATTACAATGACTACTGTGAAAGTCAGGTACAGTTTTTTTTTTTACCTAGCACAGGCTCACTCCACAATTCTACACCATTTTCTATATTTTGGTCCTCCTCCAAATAAAAGCGCGTTCAATCAATACAACAGACCCTGCATCGCTGCCAAGAAAGGTTATGTTTTGGGTCCACGTTTGTTAGCAAAGCATCCCAAAAAGTTATGGCTGTGTGAACTGTTGAGGAAAGGCCAGTCATGGGTCAACACACATTTTTGTGTGTATTCCAGTCAAAGTCTTCATCTAATACTATATTGTTACAATACTTTTGTACAACTATTTTGAGGCTGCACATGGCAAATCTGGTATTTAGCAAATACACAGGTGAAGGGAGTTTTAGGAAAGATAAAACGACTGCACTGGTGCCACTACTACCATCACTACTAATTATAGCCCACTATATTATGTCAAACAAATGTACCGGACTGTGTCCGTGTACATTGGATTTGCTCCAGTACAGATGAATACAACTGTATGTTGTAAGAGCCGCTCAGGGTGAAAATAGGACCGCAGAGTGTGTTCTGCATTTAATTATCAAACATTTTATTCTCTGTGAAGTGCGATATTAGCGTGCTAGTCACTTCAAGCTTTATCATGACTGCAAAACATGTGAAGAAAATGTGAGAAAGTGAGTAATACCGTTGGACTAGTTATGTTTTTAAGACATTTAACATTAAAGGCGCAACGGACGATTTTTCGGCGATTTGAGAACGCAGGCAGAAGTGCGCATGCGCACTTCCCCGTGCGGACTGATACAACACACACGTGCGTTTGTTTATTAGCGTGATGGAGCGCATCGCATCTCTCGTCTCCCGTAGATTTCCGTCTTCTTCTGCGTCAGCTCGAACTGTCTTTCTCCGTCTTCATTTTGCCCTGTACACTGAGGGAACTATATTATGATAGATCCATGCGCTTAGGCACACGGAAACGTGAGGACGAACCGCACGCGGCTGCAGGTGAGCGGTAGGTGCGTTTTAGGATTGATACGTGGCAGGACAAATGATTTATCCACGCCACGAGGAAATATGATAAAAAATTTGCTGAAAAAAATTGTCCATACCACCTTTAAGGATATTCACAAACTTGACTGCAGAGTGGAGGTGGAGGATTTTGTTGCCCGTAGGCTTTATTAGACAGGAGAGTACAGGGGAAATGGGGAATGAGAGAGGGGGGAAGACATGCAGTAAATCGTCGGAGTCGGTTTATATTTTCCTCCAGAGTGCTCCGTACAAGTACAAGTAAAAGCAGTCTTTTCTTCCTAACCACTGGCAGATGTGTAATGGCCTCCCCCTCATATTGTTACCTTAGTCTGGCCTCCATTATGGCCTCACAGCAGATGTCTGTCTCTAATTGACATCAGCTCACCAATTACAAGTCTCCAAGGCTAATTTGGCACCGGGTCGGGTCAGCCCGGGGTCCTCCGCTCGCTTTACCCAAGTCTATAAGGTGCGTGGCTGGTATAAGCAATACGGACCGGCAGCGAGAGAAGAGCCCCATTTATGACATTACTGTCTTTTTTTTTTATGAAATGATTCCATTCCGCTAAGAGGAGGACATCAGGACAATTGAATTTGTGCCTGCAGCCTGATCAGCGGTGGCTCTTGAGATCGGACATGGCGCCTGTGGCTCTATTGTCTGCCTTTGTGCGCCAGAGAGTGAGGAGAGGATCGCTGCCTGTACGTCCGATTGGATCAAAAGACGTTGGCGGTATTGATTCTACGTCTTCTCATCCTTTAGATCTCAATTTTGATTTTTCATTTAGGTACGACTGTTCACAACAACCGCGCCGCGTCGGAGGGATAAAAGCAGTGAGATGTTGTCAATACGGCAGACATAAAGCAAAGCCAGCAATTTCCCACAAGACTGAATCCATTTTGTGCAATGTGTGGATTTGATGGAAGCATACAAATTAGGTTGTTTTCAAAAATATAGTCCATCATTTTACTTGTAACATACATGTCACCCAGCCATTTTTCATTTTCAATTTTTGGATTGCATAGGTTTTACTTATTACTTTTTGGTTTAGGTTTGGTGGTCAGGCAGTTTGTGAAGAAAGTTGGAAAAATAAGAGTTAAAAATGACAAGAAGTAGAGCAGCGTTCTAAAACAATCGTAAATATCGGGTAATAACAATGGCCACAATAGTTAACATCATGGTTGCTAGGTAACACTTGTCGAATTACCTCTACCTATGTCACATCTTCTGCTCATGTCTAACCAGGAAGTACAATTATAAACTAGTCAAACTGGGGGAAACTAGTCAAAATGTTTAGTAAAATCTAAATATAATGCATAGTCAAACCGGTCATATGCCCTTTGATCGACGTCTTCTGTTATGTAACTTATTTCACGACACCGGGCATCATGTAAAATAATGTAAATGCAATGCCCACAGCTTGGTACCACACATGAGAGTTATTTCACATTTCGTTTCATGTCTTGTAGAGGCGTGGGTGTTTTAAAATGCCGGTGGGGCCTTTACCTGATCTTCCTCTCCGCCTCCCTCCTCGTCGTACTTCAGGATGTTGTCCCGTACGTCGTCCTCGGGGTCGATGAGCAGCTGCTTGGCCTGGCGCTCCTTGTCCCTGCGCTTCATCCACACCACGAACATGAGCACCAGAACTGCGCCGGAAACACACAATCGCAGCTCGCAGTTAGACGTGGGAACGACGGATGGTATGGCAAATGTCGTCTTGTGTAAAGTGACATTTCTGCACTTTAGTGGCCGATTTTAAAGTCCATTCACGTTTTGAACCTCAACTAAGACATTTACAGACACATTTTAGCACATTCCTAATGCTTTGTTAAAATATCATCTGAATATCTTTATTGAGGTAATAAAAAATATATAAAAGATATTAATTTTAGCGCATAACGCCCGCTCCTACGCACATTACCAAGCACACTTATCATTTTAATTTACTTACATTTTTATAACAAGCATGTGTACTTTCTGTTTCATGACATGTTTAATTGTGTAGGAAGTATTTTTGTATTTTTGGTTATAAAAATGTTCTCTCAAATCATGTTAATTACATTTCTGCTGCAATTAATTTGACAAAGTTGTCAACGAATATCTTCCTTTAGAGATGATAACTTATTTAGCTAATTAGCCGGATGTCAAATCCATTAAAAATACATTTACTTTAGTCATTTAGCATCCATTTGAGTGTCAGTACATCTAAAATTGTAACATTATCTTCTCGGCTTGTTGCTTAATTGACAACGTTCACTCTTGAAGCTGATTTAGTTTGGTTTGATCCTGGTTTAGTCCTGAAGTAGACTGTGTTTCGCGTTTGTATTAACGCAACATCACTACTGAGCAAATTGAGTTCTTCCACCACAACACCCTAATACCCACCATATTTCCCTGCAATCTGATATTTCAAAGCTTTTTTTATAATCCCTAATCCTATGGTAATCTAGTGACCATCGCGGATAACCGTCTCTCTAAACCCGCCCGCAGCGCCCCTCGCAATTGAGACACTCACTCAGGAGGATGATGATGCAGAGGAGGATGGAGATGATGGCTCCCGTGCCCAGACCCGCCGCCATGATGTGCTGCTGGTCCGTGCAGTCGCCGTTCATGTCGCACTGGCACACCTTAATACGCAGGTACGAGGTGTTGGACATGGGCAGGTTGCCGGAGTCGGTGATGATGATGGGCAGCTCGTAGATCCCGCTCTCGAGGTAGCCGATCTTCAGACTCAGCTGCGCGTAGTCGCCTGTGGGAGCAAACGGCGAGTCAGTGCGGCGCCGGGCGGAGGAATTTACGGGAATAATGTGCAGTCGGGAAATTGACGCATCAGACGTCTTTTTTTTGAAGGGATTAGGTGAAAAGTAGAGTGGATGTTTAAATAGGCCTTGTTCACAGTGAGATTACACACTTGTTATAAGAAATAGGCAGCTACCTGGGAAACACATCTGCATATCTAAATCCCCAAAACATGGTCGGGATTTAGATTCGGGGCTTATAACGCTGCTGAATACCTTTTCATAATGCTGCTTATGCTAAATTCCCGGTTACGATGAACCAAATGCTATTATCCTATTAAGTTATATTCAGTGTCGCCTGAGTCACACTATCTAACAGCAAAACAAGCAGCCATTCGGCTTGGCTACATTATTTTTCAGCTGTAATTAGCATAACCAATTAGCAACTGCTTAGTATTAAACAATAGTTTCATTTGCCCTTTAACATTTTTGTATAACATAATGGGGAAGTGTGCATCTACTGTCAAGACAGTTTAATTGTGCATAACATTTAACAAAACAGGAAAGCTTTAAGCAGTTTTTTGACAATAGTTTGTACCAATATAATAAAGGGCCAACACTGACTTGTTCCTGTTTTGTGGTATGATTGTTGTCAAAAGTCAGAAAAAACAGATTTTTTTTTTTTTAAATAATTGAAAATAAATAAATAAATACTCGAACAAAAGAAAAACATGACGTGACCTTTTCTGAACTTTTTTTTTACATTATCAGTGTGGCCTTGACTAGTGAGCCTATTCCTTTGAATTAAATTAGAGTTTGAGTGCTATTGAAAAGTGCTGAAAGTAAAATTTGGTAAAACATTTTTGAAATAAATAAAACGTTGTGCTGTGTAATTAGGATGTAACAACACAAAAAATCCAAGAAAGTAAAGAAAAGAAAAGCTTTTTATATTTCACATCAATGCCTCCATTTCTGAAATCTCCAGATAAAACAAAGCACTTCAAACTCGATCTCACCGCTTATCCTGGTGATGGTCCAGTTCCTGCGCACGTCCGACGGCCTGTGCGCCAGCTCGAAAGCGAACGGCCCGGCGTTGGGGTTCAGGTCCCCGTCCACCGCCGTGATGTTGATGGCGTTGGGCTCGGGTTTTTCACAGATCTCGGCCTCCTGGGGGAACACCTTGGGGGCGTTGTCATTTATATCCAGGAGGAAGATCTGCAGCGTGCCGGTCCCTGTGGCCGGAGGAACGCCTGCACAGAGCATACATCACATGGTCAGGGCGAGTATTGAGGAGGGTGATGGAGGCAGGCGCGAGAACTGTTATTTTAAAAAGGAATGAGCGCTAATGCTGAGCTTAATCAACTCTTTAAGTCATTACCGTATTTTCTGCACTATAAGGCACCCTGGATTATAAGGCACACTGTCAATGAATGGTCTATTTTCGATATTTTTTCATATACAAAAGGCGCACAGGACTATTAAGCAAAAAACAAAACGTGTACCACACAAAATTGCTTTGAGATCAGTAAGCACCACCAGAATTAATCCATATATAGCGTACTGGATTATAGTTTTTTTCTGAGAAAATGAAAGGCTTTTAAGTGCGCCTTATAGTGTGGAAAATACTGTACCGTATATGGAAAAAGAAACATCTTAATCTGTAAAGTTATAATCATTTCATCATCATCATTATTTTATATTTTGGACATTTAAAATCTCAATAATGATAAAAAACAACTTAATGCCAACCGATTTCTGGTTAAAAACTTCAACAACGTCAGCACTCAAACGTGCATGAATCAACTCTGAGTACAACTTTGAGTGAATAGATTGGAGGGAAAACTATTAGAACAAGGTTAAAAGCTATTGAAGGTGGATTTGCATAAAAGGTCTCGTTTAACAAATGGCTCAAGCCCTAGCATCCAGATCTGGTATTAGTTTTTAGGTAATAATTGACAAACTAAACCCAAGCACACTGTATACAAGCAAATGATAATACTACGCTTTATATAATTAACATTTCTGTCATCATTAGCTTGCACTTGTTGGCCTTTATATAAAAATACTAATTGCTTTATATAACAGTAAACGCTCACAAAAAAAAAAGCTTTTCATCCCAGCATTTCATAACCAATTTGCAAAATGCAGCCAAGTAATTTAATGTGAACTTTTTTGTTCATACAAGACTGAATTGTGAAATGCTTATTAATCTGTTAGACGCGATAACCAAAGCAGACTCTGCGCTTCTTCATATCAAGACAGTTACTCCAGCGAGAAGAGCCACATCCAAACGTCATACTGTTCTGAAAATCTAATCTCCAGTGAGGGAAAAGAGTCAGAAAAAGAGTGATATGAGAACATTGGGCAGTGTGCGCTGGGCGTCTTCCTGACCGAGGACACGGGACGGCATACTAAAGGCATCAGACAGAGCCCACTGTGGGACGCCTCTATGTATTCACAGCTAAGAGGCTTTTTTACCATTCAAGCCACGCTCAAAGCAGCTAGTCATCCAATCCTGACCCATTAAAGCCGAGAAACCTCTTATTGGGGTAGTTTTTAAGCCTATTGGCCTAAGCTATGCCCCGTGGAATATAGGGTAAACCTGGACAGAGGCAAATCCCATCAGCGCGTGGAAAGGCGACTGCATCGGCGCGCTCGTCTTCTCGCGGGTGAGAAGACCTTCAAGACCTTCATTAACCTTCAAGACGAGGTGGTCAGTTTTTTTCCCAGGAAAGCCGCCAAGTGTCAGCTATGAAGTTGACCTTCAACTAGCAAATGCCGTCTTTGTGGATGTAACAGAGTAGCGCTTTAAAAAACAAAAAACAAGAAAAGAAAAGAGTACTACATAAAAAAAAAAAAGAAGAGTTGGAGCACTTGGCTTTGCAGGTAGCGCTGGATTAAAGTACTCAAAAGTCGATGCTAGGTGGAAGTAATGACCTTTTTGAGCGAGGCTACGCTAGACATCTGTGAAAAGGCAAGCACTATCGCATCCTCAGTGGCTCGAGTTAAAAAATGTAGCGGAAAAACTGGTACATGACAGACATCCCCTGACTCCCAAATCCTTCGAACTGGGACGCACCGTTGTCGGATGCCAGGAACGTAGCGTTGTACAAGCTGTTCTTCACAAAAGGCGATTCTCGATCCAAAACGGCCATTGTTGTGACGCGCCCGGTGTTTGGGTCAATCCGCAGCCACCCGGCAGGATCGGTGAACTTGGAGTACCTGCGAGGGCAAGATAAGGGCAGAAACATTACATACCTGTGCTCTTGTTTTTCAGGGCTTTTCTGTTGGATATAACTGCCATTTTGCCAATTTTGTACTCGGGGAATGTTTTAGCGTTTACACAGATAAATATTTAATGCTTTTATCATAATTATTCCAACTTCGGAAAACCGGCTCACAGGGGAGACTCGAGCAGACATGTTGTTTTGGGTAAGACTAATTTGTACGACAAAATGTAGAATTACAAAGCGAGCGGATTTCCCATGCACACTTCACTCAAGGAGAACAACAACAGAATAAATCATTGCAAAATCTTTATGTTCTTTTTTCGGACGACTTTTTAGCCGGCAGATAGAGATATCCAGCAATTAGCTACAAAGTACGGATTCATTGGAGTCAAACTACTTTTTTTGTAACATAATCTAACGTGTAACATTTGTGTCATTTGAACATAATTACTATCCCTCGTAAACTTGAGTTACTTTTTCTTGGCCATAAATGTGTGTAATCCATAGAACTGCAGCAAAACAGTAAAAAATATAGAATGTAATGTCATCTTTTGGTGACAGATACATGAACCCAAAGAAATACATGGGTTCAGGGCAAACTGTACATGTTTCCTCTGCTGCTGATTTAAAATGACGGTGAATAAATGCAAGTTTAAAAGTAAATTTATAGTAACCAGCAATACAATTACTTTAAAACAGAGGGATTTTATTAGTTTTGCAAAATATCTGACAAACATTGATTAAGATGTATTCCAGTCATTAAACCATCATACTTATACTGCCCATGTTTGAGTTTCTTTTATGCTTAACCTCCCGCTAACGTGGCCATTATGTAAAGATTATGAGATAGTGACTTGTCAGTATTCATAACGCTTTGCCGACTTGGTGTAGAATATTCTGCGGATCAGTTCATTGACTTGTAAATCGAACCTGATGTTCTGGTGCATGAAGCGGTCAGGGTCCTGGGCAGTGAAAGTGGTGAGAGTGGACTCGGGCAGCATTCCTTCCTCCAGCTTAATGAGTTTGGGGTCGGGCTGGAAGTATGGGCTCTCGTTGACGTCGATGACCCGGATGGAGACGGTGGCGGTGGACTGGCGAGGCGAGTGGATGCCCCTGGCCAGAGGCACCTCGTTCCGGGCCTCCACGGTCAGCACATAATTCCTATTGGTCTCAAAGTCAATGGGCTGCAAACAGGAGAGAGAATAAAATGAGCAGACTATCTTGTTTGAAAGATTCAGGTGTGGTTTGTGTGTTTGTTTATGCATTCATGAAATACATAATGGATGGACTGTTTTCATAGTTTGAGTATGAATAAATACATTAATTATAAACTATTTATTTCATGAATGGATTTTTTTTTAGCTGGTGTCCTGAATTCCAGGCTCAAGTGACGCCATGTGTTTTTCTGTGTATCCCGGGGGAACGGGGAGGCGAAGTATCTTACCTTGACGACTGTAACTAGGCCCTCGTTAGTGGTTGGATCAGTGGGCACAGAGAAGCAGCCGATGGGGTCGCCCCCGGTGATTTTGTAGACTGCGTTCCAGGCCGGCGTGTTGGGCTGGTCCTTGTCAGTCACCGTCAGGTTGGCCACGATGACATTCACACGGTTTTCAGGCACTTCCCCGAAGAACTGCATGAATAAACCATGACAGTACAGAGCAGCAAGCTGTTAGTGATACTGCTGTGACAGCACAAAACAGTAGCAATCCCAACCTCATGCACACGGCAGGACCAATCTAGGTAAATAGACATCTAAGGTAACTTATCATGTCATCATGGCCATCTCCAGCCCTGTCCTCTCCAGATAGCTCAACTGTGGCATTACAAATTTCAGTGATTCAGAGTACAGTAAGTGGCTCTTTCAGCAGCGCAGACAGCCCCACTGTCGCATGTGTCAACATTTTGGAGCGGGATGGAACACTTTACGCTCCGCTACCCTCTTGTATATTTGGATGGCTACAGAAACGCTGGCCAGGCAGAACCAGTCAGCAAACACAAGACTAACTGAATGTACATCGGGGTGGACTACAGGCCCTGTGGCTCCTATTCACCAGAAAAGCCTCACGCTTTACAATAATGTGCATTACTGGCACTCACCGTCTCTGCAGTGAACTCAGGTGGGTTGTCGTTGATGTCGGTGACCCTGATGACAGCGGTGGCTGTGTTGGACAGACCGTACATGGGATTACCCTCCATGTCAGTGGCCTGGATGATCAGTGTGTACTGAGACACTTTCTGTTGGGAGAGGCAAGCGCATTACTTACATTACTTACACCAGAAAGACAACATGACCCGGTTTGTAATGACTATATATATTTGCACATCATTATACAGTATACACCATAAGCATAAGACAAACAAGAGCATAAATCACAACAAACTTGCATCCAAAATAAATGAACTAAATCAGCGTCTTTCTTTCAGCTAAAAAGTGGTCTTGTGTTGCACCAGATTTAACAGGTGACCTTAATAAGATGTGGAATGCACTGTACATAAATATTAATGTCTGGAGCTAAAGTGAAACAAACCTGGCTAGAGTCTTAATTATGATGACTAATGGAGGCTTTTTATATGAATCTGATTTATTCCTTTTGGCTCAGGGCTGGCTTGTATGCATATGTGAAAGTTGCACCCCTGCTCTATGCGCCATCACAACGCTAACAAATGACTCTTCTCGCATTAAAAGCCACTCAGGTAACGGGCCAGAAGCCGGATAATGAGAACTGGGCAAATTACTTTCATGGTGGCAACTGGCGGACATAAAATGGCAGCCGCGGGAAAGGAGTGATTGAGCAGCCACACAAACCTGGACTGCCCTCGCTAGAATTGCACCGGATGGCAAGAGCGCCGTGCTGTTGTGAATATTTTCACGATTGGCCGTGCCAGCCGGCAAAACACAGGGGTGTGTTTAGGAAATAAATGGGGAGAATGAGGGCGAGCTGCTTGGTGATGCACACGCAGACTCCTTGTAGAAGTAAATAACTGTGAAATGTCCATTTGGACTTGGCATTACCTTAGTAATCAGAAAAAAACACATAACTTGCATTAGAACTCACATTTGGATATATTGCAGTGTCTGAGGAACTATATTAAAATACAAAGCCTGTTTCACACAACTAAAGGTTATACATATTTAATAATAATAAGCTTCTAAATGGGGTTTCATACTATTCATAATTTATTTTTGTTGTAAGTTATAATTTAGCTTTAAAGGCTAATGTTTTTTAATAAGATAAGATAAGATATTCCTTTATTGTCCCACATGGGGAAATGAATACATTTGTAGTGTAGTAGAATTATCATTTATCATATTTCCATTTTTTCCTTAATTTAATAATGTTTATGGAACTTCCTATTCTCTTTTCTTTTTTAAGGGGACATATTATATTTAGATAGATTCATACATGTTTGAGTCAAATGTTTTATTGTACTGCATTTGAGACTCGAACGCTCAGAAAATGTCTTTCACCTACCCCCCATCTCCGCCCACATCTCTGTTCAAGCTTGTGTGTTTGTTCAAATCTGTTTGGCTCAGAGTCAAAGTTCAAGGATGTCGTTTAGCCATTTTTCAACATTAAAACCAAGTCAATGAAAAACAATCCACTGTTTGCTAGGGTAAAATGCAAATATGAAGAGGCGGGGCTAATCAAGTCTGCATTTGTCCTTTTTCTAAGCCTTTTTGGACCACTTTTGCAGTTTACAATAAACAAAATGTAAAATCATCTTCTTCATGTCTTATAGTTTATTACCAAGTACAAGAAAAAAAGCACAATATGTCTCCTTTAAGTCACTGTACACTTCTTAACCGTCTAATTTAGGCTTCACTTCCTGTCACAGTTTGTGCCAATGAAACGCTCAGCTGAACGCACCTCTCTGTCCAGGCCGGCTGCCACGGTGATGATGCCTCCGGTTTTGTTGTTAATGGTGTACATGTTGGAGCTGGGGCTCTCCGGGCTTTGGGAGAGGATCTTGTAACGCAACATGCCGTTGGCCGTCTTGGGGTCGTCTTTGTCCACAGACGTGACGGTCATTACGAACGTTCCTGCGGCGACGGAGAGAACAAGAGGACTGGGTGAGTCACAGCGGGACATTTTACCACTTACAAGCGTCTTTGATGAGATAAAACACGCTTTGTTATTTGATATTTTTAAAAGGAAAGGGACTATGATGATTCTAGTATACTAGGTTTAATATCTGTTCTTTTATAGTTTTCTTACATTGGTGAGACTAATAATTTTAAACATTAAGAACTCTTCATGCATATTTATTCATACTGTAGAAATAAATCATTTACTACTCTACTTTTTTTAAGAATCCTCATAAATTTGCACAACACATCATCTGGACAGTTCCTATGGTAAATCCACAAATCTTTTGTATTGGGAAGTTTTCGTGTTGAGTGCTTTATGAATATATATTAGGAAATCTGTGCATTTGTAACTTGTAAATTAGTTTTTCCGTGATTGTCTTGTTCTTTATTGTGTATTGTATGTTCTGCAGTTGCTCAGCACTTTTGCCCAAGACAAATTTCCCACTGCGACAATAAGAGCACAATTGAGTCCATTGAGTTAAACATCGCTCAACGCTTGACAAAAGCAATATTTAAAAAGTCTCACAAACTCAATGGTATACAGGTGAGCAAAAAAGAGAGTAAAGTTCTTTTTGACATGGAAATACCACATCATCATAATAATAATAATAATAATAAATATAGCCGCAAGCGGCAATGATCGGCCCTCGCCACGCCACCGCCATGCCGCAAGAGGAGGGGGCGCTAACGCACCCCAATTGTCCTTTTATTACATCTACTGCTGAATCTGTGACGCTGTCACATCTTCTCCCCTTTGTTTTACCATCAAAAAGCAATTTTATTTTGAATTCTTGGCAAAATGTGCGGCTTTGCCGCACAGACACCGTGACTCTTTGAATAAAAATGTGGATAACTTTTGATGGTCCACCCCTGAAGATGAGTCTCACAAAATTTCAGGTTAATATGTCTAACGCCCTAAGAGGAGTTCGTGAAAGTCTAAAGTGTAAACATGTTCTGGCGATTTCCCCATTGGAATAACATGGAAGGTTTCGGTCATCGTTACGGCAACGCCATAACAATTATGACATGGGTCTCATTGACTTTTTTGATGGGGATGCCAAAATTGAGTTGTGTGTCAAATTTCATATAATTTCGCAAAACTAAATATTTAACCTCCATATAAAATCTGTAGGGGTCGCTGTGGCTCCAAATTAATTTATTTCACTTCAAGTAGGTTTAGGGCAAAGAGTTTTAACAACTGATTCTAATTTGACGCAATTCGGACTTTATCTGCGCAAACGGCAGAAATGTTAAATTTGGGAGATTTCTGAAATTCTTGCTTCTGAAATTCTTGTACAGTACAGTACAGAGACCGTGACAGGTATCAATGTAATTTGGATAATTTTTGATGTCCCACTCCTCAGTAGCATTTTCACAAAATTTCAGCTTTTTAGGGCCAACGCCCTGGGAGGAGTTCGTAAAAGTACGACGTTTGGAAAAACTCCGAAGTCATGTTTAGCCATTTTTGAAGCAATATGGCCGACATTTGGTTGGGTGGACGGCGTTGCCGTAATAATATTTTTTACTTCTCTTGTCATCATCTACCTCTGCGCCAAATTTCATGATTCTACGATCAGATTTTTTTTGGGTCATTTCCCTTCTCTCAATGCATTTTTGGTACATTTGGGGGCGCTGACGTGCCAATTTTTTTAATTTTAGAAAAAGGATATAGCCAGAATGTAGAGAGGCACGATTTTTAGAGGTGTGCAAATTTTTGTGACTTTTCGTCAATGTTCACTGGGTGAAAAATAAGGGGGTTGGTCCCGAGAAGGAGAAGAAGAACAAGAAGAAGAAAATATAGCCGCAAGCGGCAATGATCGGCCCTCGCCACGCCGCCGCCACACCGCCGCCACGCCGCAAGAGGAGGGGGCGCTTACGCGCCCCAATTGTCCTTTTATTACGCTAAACATAACTAAACATTTAACCTCCATATAAAATCTGTAGGGGGTGCTGTGGCGCCAAATGAATTTATTTCACTTCAAGTAGGTTTAGGGCAAAGAGTTTAACAACTGATTCTAATTTGACGCAATTCGGACTTTATCTGCGCAAACGGCAGAAATTTTAAATATGGGAGATTTCTGAAATTCTAGCTACAGTTTGCGGCTTCGCCGCACAGAGACCGTGAGAGGTATCAATGTAATTTGGATAACTTTTGATGTCCCACTCCTCAGTAGCATTTTCACCAAATTTCAGCTTTTTAGGGCCAACGCCCTGGGAGGAGTTCGTAAAAGTACGACGTTTGGAAAAACTCCGAAGTCATGTTTAGCCATTTTTGAAGCAATATGGCCGACATTTGGTTGGGCGGACGGCGTTGCCGTGATAATATTTTTTACTTCTCTTGTCACCATCTACCTCTGCGCCAAATTTCATGATTCTACGATCAGATTTTTTTTGGGTCATTTCCCATCTCTCAATGCATTTTTGGTACATTTGGGGGCGCTGACGCGCCAATTTTTTTTATTTTAGAAAAGGGAAATAGCCAGAATGTAGAGAGGCACGATTTTTAGAGACGTGAACATTTTTGTGACTTTTCGTCAATGTTCACTGGGTGAAAAATAGGGGGGTTGGTCCCGAGAAGAAGAAGAAGAAAGAATATTAAAGCCGCAAGCGGCATCCAACGGCCCTCGCGGGCCGCCGGCCTTCCGACTCTGCTCTCTGCATTTTACAGAGATGGCGCTAACGCAATTGTCTAAGAACTAAGACAGCGACACATTGGACATGTACAATGCTGTGCTTAACCAGTGCAAATGAACACAAATGTCGGTCAAATGTGCAGCTCCAGCGCACAGAGACCGTGACACTTGGAATAAAAATATGGATAACTTTTGATGCTCCGCTTGTGTAAATTATTTTTCCCAAATATGAGCTTGATCGAGCTATTGCCCACAGAGGAGTTCATTAAAGTGTGAAGCATAAATGTGAACATTTCAAGGATTTGGCGTTTTTCCCATTTGTGACAGTATATTTGCAGCTCCACGGCACAGAGACCGTAGCACTTAAAATCAAAATATGGATAACTTTTGATGCCCCATTTGTGTAGATGATTTCCCCAAATATGAGCTTGATCGGGCAATCGGCCTAGGAGGAGTTGGTGAAAGTGTGAAGCGTGAAAATGTGGTCATTTTAGAGATTTCGCTGTTTTCCCATTTCTGACATATATTTGCGGGTCCGCCACACAGAGACCGTAGCACTTAGAATCAAAATATGGATAACTTTTGATGCCCCGCTTGTGTAGATGATTTTCCCCAAATATGAGCTTGATCGGACAATCGCCCTAGGAGGAGTTTGTTAAAGTGTGAAGTGTAAAAATGTGGTGATTTGAGCGATTCTACGATTTTCCCATAAGGATAACATGGGATGTTTCTGTCAACGCTACGGTTACGCCGTACAAAATATGACTTTGGCTCTCATACTTGTATGATCAGGATGGCAAATTAGAATTTAGTGCAAAATGTCATGTCATTTGGAAAAACTCTATTGTTTATAGGCCACTCTGAAGGCCAAATAGTCAGAATTCTGGGAAACGTTTGCGGCTCCGTCGCACAGAGACCGTAAAAGTTATCCTTAAAATTTGGATAACTTTAGATGCACCACTTGTCTAGAGGACGTACACCGATTTTGAGGTTGGTGGGCAAAACGCACTAGGAGGAGTTCGTTGAAGTGTAAAACATAAAAATGTGGTAATTTGAGAGATTTTGCGGTTTTCCCATAGGGATAACATGGGAGGTTTCTGTCATCGCTACGACTACGCCGTAAAAATTTAGGCATTTTTGTGATTGGCTTTTGTGATCGGGACGGCAAAATAGAATTTTGGGTAAAGTTTAGACAATTTTGGTAAAACTAATTTTTGACCTTCAATGTTAATTTAAAGGTCACTCTGTAGGGGGCGCTATCGCGGCCATTTCAATTTCGTCAGCCTAAACTGGTCCAAACTAGAAAGTTTAACAACTGATTCAAATTTGGTCCTAATCGGACTGGTTTTGATCAAATGGGAGCAATTTTTAGATCTGCAATATTCCAAAATAAGTTGTCCAACTTTGCGGCTGCGCCGCACACAGACCGTTAAAGGTATCTCAAAAAATTGAATAACTTTAGATGCCCCACTTGTCCAGAGGACGTACGCCGATTTTGAAGTCGGTGGGCAAAACGCCCTAGGAGGAGTTCGTCAAAGTTTGACATGAACAAAATGACTAACACAGCGTATTTTCATTTTCAAAGGAAGATGGCGGCCATAGGGTAAGTCTGGGGGCGTGGCCACAATGATTTTTTTTGTTTGTCCTCACGAGAGGAATGCGTGTCCCGAATTTCGTAGCTTTACGCCAAAGTTGACCTCGGGGCGTCTCCCATAGGCGCAATGTATTTTGACTTTTGTCGGTGGCGCTGTCGCGCCATTTTTTAACGAAAAAAAAAATGGCCCAGAAAAAATCAAATTTTTCGCCGATTCTGAATTTTGGGCAAAGTTTGGTGAGTTTTTGAGCATGTTCAGGGGGTCAAATTAGAGATCAAAAAGCAGAAGAACAAGAAAAATAAAAATAATTAAAGCCGCAAGCGGCATCCAACGGCCCTCGCGGGCCGCCGGCCTTCCGACTCTGCTCTCTGCATTTTACAGAGATGGCGCTAACGCAATTGTCTAAGAACTAAGACAGCGACACATTGGACATGTACAATGCTGTGCTTAACCAGTGCAAATTAACACAAATGTCGGTCAAATGTGCAGCTCCAGCGCACAGAGACCGTGACACTTGGAATAAAAATATGGATAACTTTTGATGCTCCGCTTGTGTAGATTATTTTTCCCAAATATGAGCTTGATCGAGCTATTGCCCACAGAGGAGTTCATTAAAGTGTGAAGCATAAATGTGAACATTTCAAGGATTTGGCGTTTTTCCCATTTGTGACAGTATATTTGCAGCTCCACGGCACAGAGACCGTAGCACTTAAAATCAAAATATGGATAACTTTTGATGCCCCATTTGTGTAGATGATTTCCCCAAATATGAGCTTGATCGGGCAATCGGCCTAGGAGGAGTTGGTGAAAGTGTGAAGCGTGAAAATGTGGTCATTTTGGAGATTTCGCTGTTTTCCCATTTCTGACATATATTTGCGGGTCCGCCACACAGAGACCGTAGCACTTAGAATCAAAATATGGATAAGTTTTGATGGCCCGCTTGTGTAGATGATTTTCCCCAAATATGAGCTTGATCGGACAATCGCCCTAGGAGGAGTTTGTTAAAGTGTGAAGTGTAAAAATGTGGTGATTTGAGCGATTCTACGATTTTCCCATAAGGATAACATGAGATGTTTCTGTCAACGCTACGGTTACGCCGTACAAAATATGACTTTGGCTCTCATACTTGTATGATCAGGATGGCAAATTAGAATTTAGTGCAAAATGTCATGTCATTTGGAAAAACTCTATTGTTTATAGGCCACTCTGAAGGCCAAATAGTCAGAATTCTGGGAAACGTTTGCGGCTCCGTCGCACAGAGACCGTAAAAGTTATCCTTAAAATTTGGATAACTTTAGATGGCCCACTTGTCTAGAGGACGTACACCGATTTTGAGGTTGGTGGGCAAAACGCACTAGGAGGAGTTCGTTGAAGTGTAAAACATAAAAATGTGGTAATTTGAGAGATTTTGCGGTTTTCCCATAGGGATAACATGGGAGGTTTCTGTCATCGCTACGACTACGCCGTAAAAATTTAGGCATTTTTGTGATTGGCTTTTGTGATTGGGACGGCAAAGTAGAATTTTGGGTAAAGTTTAGACAATTTTGGTAAAACTAATTTTTGACCTTCAATGTTAATTTAAAGGTCACTCTGTAGGGGGCGCTATCGCGGCCATTTCAATTTCGTCAGCCTAAACTGGTCCAAACTAGAAAGTTTAACAACTGATTCAAATTTGGTCCTAATCGGACTGGTTTTGATCAAATGGGAGCAATTTTTAGATCTGCAATATTCCAAAATAAGTTGTCCAACTTTGCGGCTGCGCCGCACACAGACCGTTAAAGGTATCTCAAAAAATTGAATAACTTTAGATGCCCCACTTGTCCAGAGGACGTACGCCGATTTTGAAGTCGGTGGGCAAAACGCCCTAGGAGGAGTTCGTCAAAGTTTGACATGAACAAAATGACTAACACAGCGTATTTTCATTTTCAAAGGAAGATGGCGGCCATAGGGTAAGTCTGGGGGCGTGGCCACAATGATTTTTTTTGTTTGTCCTCACGAGAGGAATGCGTGTCCCGAATTTCGTAGCTTTACGCCAAAGTTGACCTCGGGGCGTCTCCCATAGGCGCAATGTATTTTGACTTTTGTCGGTGGCGCTGTCGCGCCATTTTTTAACGAAAAAAAAAATGGCCCAGAAAAAATCAAATTTTTCGCCGATTCTGAATTTTGGGCAAAGTTTGGTGAGTTTTTGAGCATGTTCAGGGGGTCAAATTAGAGATCAAAAAGCAGAAGAACAAGAAAAATAAAAATAATTAAAGCCGCAAGCGGCATCCAACGGCCCTCGCGGGCCGCCGGCCTTCCGACTCTGCTCTCTGCATTTTACAGAGATGGCGCTAACGCAATTGTCTAAGAACTAAGACAGCGACACATTGGACATGTACAATGCTGTGCTTAACCAGTGCAAATTAACACAAATGTCGGTCAAATGTGCAGCTCCAGCGCACAGAGACCGTGACACTTGGAATAAAAATATGGATAACTTTTGATGCTCCGCTTGTGTAGATTATTTTTCCCAAATATGAGCTTGATCGAGCTATTGCCCACAGAGGAGTTCATTAAAGTGTGAAGCATAAATGTGAACATTTCAAGGATTTGGCGTTTTTCCCATTTGTGACAGTATATTTGCAGCTCCACGGCACAGAGACCGTAGCACTTAAAATCAAAATATGGATAACTTTTGATGCCCCATTTGTGTAGATGATTTCCCCAAATATGAGCTTGATCGGGCAATCGGCCTAGGAGGAGTTGGTGAAAGTGTGAAGCGTGAAAATGTGGTCATTTTGGAGATTTCGCTGTTTTCCCATTTCTGACATATATTTGCGGGTCCGCCACACAGAGACCGTAGCACTTAGAATCAAAATATGGATAAGTTTTGATGGCCCGCTTGTGTAGATGATTTTCCCCAAATATGAGCTTGATCGGACAATCGCCCTAGGAGGAGTTTGTTAAAGTGTGAAGTGTAAAAATGTGGTGATTTGAGCGATTCTACGATTTTCCCATAAGGATAACATGAGATGTTTCTGTCAACGCTACGGTTACGCCGTACAAAATATGACTTTGGCTCTCATACTTGTATGATCAGGATGGCAAATTAGAATTTAGTGCAAAATGTCATGTCATTTGGAAAAACTCTATTGTTTATAGGCCACTCTGAAGGCCAAATAGTCAGAATTCTGGGAAACGTTTGCGGCTCCGTCGCACAGAGACCGTAAAAGTTATCCTTAAAATTTGGATAACTTTAGATGGCCCACTTGTCTAGAGGACGTACACCGATTTTGAGGTTGGTGGGCAAAACGCACTAGGAGGAGTTCGTTGAAGTGTAAAACATAAAAATGTGGTAATTTGAGAGATTTTGCGGTTTTCCCATAGGGATAACATGGGAGGTTTCTGTCATCGCTACGACTACGCCGTAAAAATTTAGGCATTTTTGTGATTGGCTTTTGTGATCGGGACGGCAAAATAGAATTTTGGGTAAAGTTTAGACAATTTTGGTAAAACTAATTTTTGACCTTCAATGTTAATTTAAAGGTCACTCTGTAGGGGGCGCTATCGCGGCCATTTCAATTTCGTCAGCCTAAACTGGTCCAAACTAGAAAGTTTAACAACTGATTCAAATTTGGTCCTAATCGGACTGGTTTTGATCAAATGGGAGCAATTTTTAGATCTGCAATATTCCAAAATAAGTTGTCCAACTTTGCGGCTGCGCCGCACACAGACCGTTAAAGGTATCTCAAAAAATTGAATAACTTTAGATGCCCCACTTGTCCAGAGGACGTACGCCGATTTTGAAGTCGGTGGGCAAAACGCCCTAGGAGGAGTTCGTCAAAGTTTGACATGAACAAAATGACTAACACAGCGTATTTTCATTTTCAAAGGAAGATGGCGGCCATAGGGTAAGTCTGGGGGCGTGGCCACAATGATTTTTTTTGTTCGTCCTCACGAGAGGAATGCGTGTCCCGAATTTCGTAGCTTTACGCCAAAGTTGACCTCGGGGCGTCTCCCATAGGCGCAATGTATTTTGACTTTTGTCGGTGGCGCTGTCGCGCCATTTTTTAACGAAAAAAAAAATGGCCCAGAAAAAATCAAATTTTTCGCCGATTCTGAATTTTGGGCAAAGTTTGGTGAGTTTTTGAGCATGTTCAGGGGGTCAAATTAGAGATCAAAGCGCTGAAGAAGAACAAGAAAAATAATAATAATAATAATAATAATAATATTTTTAGCAAAAACAATATAGCCGTTTTTACTATAACAACAAATGATACATCGTTTGAAAGCTCTAAGCCTTCCCGATGCCGCCATGGGGTGGAATCATCATTACGAGCGCTTACGCGCTCGTCACTCCCTATTCCGTCGGGATGCCCCGCCCACTCCCCATAGACTTCCATTGATTTGAGCAGATACAAGCATGGCCCATGCCTGCGGCATGGATTCTCGCATACGGGACGATGCCAGGAGGGTTTTTGGAGGAATGCAGCGCTTCGCGCTGCTGTTGTCAACAATTAGTGAATGGGCTACGCCCATTCACTAATTGTTGACTATTTCTGTCATAGCAGGAGTAAGTATGCATGATCCATGCCTTCGGCATGGGCTAGTTCACTGTACTTGCCAGGGGCGACGGGGCACCAAACATGCGGGCTGCGCCCGCATGTTTGGTCAGACAGTTGCAACGCTGCCTTCGGCAGCGTTGCGGGAGCAATAGGCCCTCCGCCCTGCTGGGGCTCGGGCCTAAATATTCCGATGCGAAAACAATGTTTCCCATTTTTCAAATATCATAAACTATACATTTTCGGAAAGCGCTCGCTTTCCGAAAATGCTCAATGTAAAGTGCTCGTTTAGTGCGCACTTTTGCACGGGCTTCGCCCGTTTACAACGGTAATGTTCCATTTTCCTACTACTAATTAGTATGCACGGGGCGTGCGTGAGTGAAGGAGTGCGTTAGTGAGTGTTTGGAAGTGGCCGAGCGCATTGCGCTCGATTTCGTGCGCACTACGTGCGCACTTTCGCAGCCGTGCTTTGCACGGCCTTACGAGATTAATAGGCCTCTCGCCAGCTTGTGGCGCTCGGGCCTAATAATAATAATAATAATAATAACAATGTATACAACAAAATTATATTTTTTTAAACTATCAGTGAATGGTCAATCAAGAATATTTTTCTGACTAATTTTAAGCTTTTTTTTATGTGCTACAACTCAATGTTACCCAAAAAGTCAGGCTCTCCTGTTTTACAAGTCACCTCTGAAACACGCTGCACCCAAAGGCCCACAGCACCCGCAGCAGCAGCAGCAACAACAGTGCCCCTGACTGGCTGCTCATTGGCTGTGACGAGGCTCAGAGCTAAACCCCGCCCCCCGTTACCTGGCTTGGACCCCTCTGGAACGGTGCCATTCCACATCTGATGACTGAACTCGGGCCTGTTGTCGTTCATGTCGATCACATTGATTACGATGTCAATGGGGTTTTCCACCTGGTTGCCGTTGAGGTCGACCGCGTGAGCCCTCAGCTGCGGGGAAAAGAAAACAATAATAATGAAAAACTATAATAAGAGAAAAAAACATTATCACAGCAGGACACGAGGCTCAATGAAGCAAATGAGGCACACGCGCACAAGGTTGTTTGTGTAAGGGCAGCCGCTACTAAATGAGCCTATTTAATGAACAGCGTACGAAGAAGAACAATTTGGAAAGATAATCCCTGCGTGACCGAGGGAGGAATGCGTCTGCTGCAAAAGGACACATTGTTCCCAGTATTAGGTCAAGTACGAGAAAAGCGCAAGACAAAACAGCAAAAAATGTGTTTAGACTAACTCGGATTTGAGTCACAAAGTATGCATCGTAACCGGGTTTCAATGCCTTCTATTGCACAATTATTTACAAAAGAATGCGTTATTATCATCATCATCTCACCATTGCAAAAACACTTCAGCCACTCTGATTATCTGAATACACAAGTGGACAGAATACGGCTGCTATTTTTAAGAGCAATTAAAAGCTCAGGTGGTGATTAAAAACTAAACAAGACTAAAAAACATTTAAAAAAAAAAAAAAAACTGTTGAATTCTGTAATGCAAAAATAATGCTTGGATTTGTATTTGTTTCTAGGTTAAGATATTTGTGGCGATTTAGGAAAAGCAAACATTTACCCCAGAAATAAGTGCTAAATTACTCTTCTAATTCAAAGTAGAAATGTCACTGCAACCAACTGACATCATTTAACATACATTTCGAAGTATTAAGTACTAGATCATTCAAAGTTGTCCCTTATGTAAAGTGAATTAATTGTGTTTAAGTGCAAATGCATTAAAGACCACTGGAATGGGATACAATGACCTCTAATGAATGGATCGGCATTAGAATGAACTAGGGGTTAAGATAAAGCTGCAACTAAGGATTTTGGTAGTCAATTAGTTTATTTTTGACAGGGTGTTTAGATCAGGGGTTCCCACACTTTTCAGGCCGGGACCCCAAAAATAACTGGGCAACCGATCCACGTTCCACTGCTACAGGAAATTGCAGTCAGTGTTCATTTCATGTTTCATTTAAACATTTAAGACATCTAAAATCTGGTTTATTGGGTTTATTTGACTGGTTTGTTATGCAATTTGACACAATTTCACTAAAATATACAGTTTTCAACTTAAAATACATTAAATACAGCGTCATAATGATGAAAGCAAGATCTTCCAAGTCAACACGAGACCCCCATCCCATGCCCTGTGACCCACCCACCCACCCACCCCCCTCTATTTGGGAACCACTGGTTTGGATCACAAAAAACTATGAATAGAGATGTTTACTATGTTTGACCGAGATGAAACAAAAGTGATCAAGAACACATTTTTTGTCCATATAAAAATGTTCATGTTGCACACTTTTTGGGTAATTTTGGAGAGATTACACTTTGAATCATAAAGTTGAGTCTAGTACAAAAAAAAAATCAAAAAAAAAATCAAAAAAATTCAATAACGAAATTTGTTGACAATTATTTCAATAATCGATTTGCTTTTTTCAGCTTTAGATTAACAGTAAGGACAGGACCAGACACGATTCCCTTAAAACAACAATCGAGATGAAACAGGTTTTTCATATCTTTTGTAGTGGATAAACGCTGCGGTTCAGTTCTGCTCTCATTGCAGCGCTGCTTTTCAGAACTACTGCTTTTTGCCAACAAACGTAAACACATCTTAACATCTTGACAATTTTATCTCGCCAGATGAATTCGCACTGTATGTCCCATCCCTACTTTTTACTGCATCACTTCCAATTCTCAAACAGGCCACTTTTTTACAATCTGCACAAGCCGTCTGCTAAGATCATCTGCAGCTTGTCGAGGCAAACTTTACTGCATTTCTCATTTACGTGTCACTTTTATTGCTCGTAATGAGTGTGTTTCCTTAATGGAGATGGCGGCGGCGTCGGACTCACGTGGAAGTTGGAGATGTGTTCTCTGTCCAGGGGCTTGTTGACAGAGAGCTCTCCGGAAATGGGGTCGATGATGAAGATGCCGGTGGGGGGCTGGTCGGCTCCCGGCCCGGTCACGCTGTAGCGGAGGGAGCGGTTCTTGTCGTGGTCCGAGCGGATCTGTGGAAGGAAAGGGAAGGTCATTTCAATGTAGCTTCCATATATTTGTAATAACAGAAATACAAATATGTAAAACTAATATAAACATGTAGCACGGCAGTCTTTCAGATATTTGAGAAGCAAGTTTAAATTAAATATTCAACTTTTTCTGGAGTTGTGCATGATAAACTACAAGTAAAAGTACATTCATGAGAGTAACTTGTGTGTGCGAAACAGAAAAACAGCAAACTTGATTTTGATACAAAGAAATGGGGTCAAGACTCAATATTATAATGATTAAAACACTAACCATTTAATACAAAGTCAGTTTGGACATTAAATCATTTTCATTTCTCTAGTAGTGACAAAAACGCCACGAATATCAGTTGTTACCATCAGCTAAGAGAGTTCCATGACAACAAACAACATAACACAAAAGTACAGCAGTGTTTTAAAACTTTAAAATAGCTTTAGTGCAGTGAGTTATGCATACAATGCTAATCATGACGGATTAGCATTTGAGTTTAGCATAAAGATCAAATACTCCGAAAAAATAAGTCACCACTTGGATTCAACTAAATAAATACAGATGTCCTCCTCCTGCTGGAGAACTGCAGCAGGTGGTGATCTTTCAGCTGCGGCACAGTGTTTAAACCCTGATTTCTGAAATAACCATGTGGAAAGACAAATCCCGTGGTCATGGAAAAGATGTTGGTGTGTTTGAGAAGGGTCAAATCATTGGGATCAAGCAGAGAAAACATCTAAGGAGAAGCAGAAACTAATGTACTCCAGATCTGAACCTCAGTGAGAGTGTTTGGGACGAGCTGGAGAAGCCTTTGTGCAGTGGTCACTCTCACATCATCAATACAAGATCAAGTGTGAAAAATAATGCAACACTGGACGAACATAAATATTTCAGAGCGTGTGCCTTTTTTTTCTGCGGTGACTTTTTTTGGACAGGCAGAGTAAACTGGGCTCTGAAGAAGCAACTGATGCGTATGGAACATACAAAAGGCCTGATTTATTGGTCTAAAAACAAAACAACTTTATTTTCAGGCCGATTTTCAGTCAGATCTTGTTTACTCAAAAACTAAAGATTTCCAAAACCCTCTTTGTCATTTTTGTTGTAACTAATTGAAGCAAGAAATATCAACTTAAATATCAACTGTCCATAAATCTCCCAAATGTCCCAGAGAAATCTATGGATGCGAGTGGATTTAATAAAATAGAGGGCAAACTGTAATCAAAAAAATGTGTCTCAAGTGTCAGTGTAAAGTTTTCATATTAGTTTGAGCAGATGTAAGAAAACAATAATGGCCACGGTAAAATAGTTCATAGTTGAGGAGCATTAAAATTAATATCAAATCAGATCAACATGTACTTGTTTCTTTGTAAATTCCGTTGGAGGGTCTTTTATTCAAGAGTGCGAGAAGTAAAAAGTACAGTAGATCTGCTTCAGCATTACATGTATTAAAAATAAATAAAAAATCACTTTGAAGCACCTATAGATGTCTGCTAACAGTCGCCCATAGCATGATTAAAGCCGTGCTCTGCCTGGGCTGTGCTGCTCTGCCCTGTTTTCTATGAACGCAGAGCCCCCTTTGTGCCTCTGATCCCGATTCACGCTGCGCAAACATAGTGTCGTTCTGCTCTCAACCCCTCAAACATGCCTTTTAATAAAACAGGATTACAAGATCGGCGTGCATATATTGTCGGTAACCTAATACAAAGAAAAGAAAATGCGAGCAAACGACGCCAACTTTCAACAACCGCCCACAACCGCCTGGCAAAAACATCGGGACTGAACAAATAACACGTGTGTTGCGATGTTTGCCCTTGAGTTGCGCTAAAAGGAGTAAAAAAGATATAATCACAGCCGAGGCCGGAACAATTGCACAAGCGGCGGGCACTTTAGATTTCTCTGTGCTTCTAAATAATGGCAGGTAACTCCGGTAACAGCTGCCCCCCTCAAAGGCTGGATAAAAAATACAGCCCCGACCTTTGGAGAAGCAGTGTAAATATGAAGCGTTTTGTGGAAGGCGGGAGTCGCTGTGCCGCTGACCCTTCGGAATGGGAGCCTAAGGGCCAGACGGGACCGGGGTGGCTGTCGTATCAGGGGGGGTTTTCAAGCACAAGTACAGATCTCGTTTGCCGTCGTGTTTCGTGAAAAAGTGAGCAGGATTTCTTGAATTTTCTGAGTGCGGTGCAAGTATGATTTAATTTATTAAAAAGGGAAAAGGCTCACGGTGCCAAACGCCTTTAAAAGCGTGAACGTTTATTTGAAGAACCATTTTGGAAAGCTTAGAAATTAATCCCACGTTATTGTCATTATCCACTAATAACGGATCTTAAAATATGATTTGACATTTGTTCAAGTTCAATTAAATGAAGGCTAATCTAATCAAAAATGATAATCAAACATGTTTCATTCATTTTTGCTGCTGTAAGAAAATCTGACTTTGTGAATATTGAGAACTAGATTACTAGAACAAGATTACTATCCATTTAGATCAGGGGTGTCCAAACTTTTTTCACTGAGGGCCGCATTTTGAAACTTATATGGAGCAAAGGGTCACAAACAACCAGACAATGTCAAATTTGGAAAGTGATTAATTTGAAGTTTTACATTTGACATCGTTTTGATGAGCCTCCACACCTTTCATAAGACTTGGAACATTATCATTAGGTTGGTATAACATCAAAATGCTTGAATTTTTTCAATTTTACAGTAAAAGTACTTCTATTTGTTGTTTGGATCAACTTAGCAGGAAGCCGAAGGGCCAACAAAAATGGGTCTAAGGGCTGCATTTGGACATGCTTTGGATTCTCTACAATGATGTTACTGATTTCATGAAAGTGTAAACTATTATCTGTGTCTATTAGTTAAATGTGTAAACAGTCGATTATTTTAGTAGTCAACAAGTCAAAAGATTATTTCAACTGTACATTGAGAATTTTTGAATTAATTTATACCTAAAGATTTAAATATGCAGAGTGAAGACTTCTAGATAGAGAAAATGTGCGACTTCACAAAAAATATTAATAAAATTCAGGATTTTTCTTTTTAATCATTTTTTGACATTTTGATTTAATATTACCACAGTCGTTGTTCTAATAGCTCTGTTTGTATGTTTGTTAAAGTCTGTACAGCCCAATAACGATGATCAAAATACAGTTCATCCTTAAAGTCAGGAAATCTCATTATATATTTCCTATATTTTTTCACAGTATGCAAAATTATAGAAAATATAAATGCAACACATGTGATTATACCGTATTCATTTCTAAATGAATCCAAACAGAAGATGTAATGACTTCAAATTCAAATAAATATCTTAAGTGTGGGACCAAAACAGCAATAAGTGCTTTTAAAGTGCCTCTGACAAGTCTCTCACGACTCATTGAACTAAAATGCAGTTAAATATTGCTAAATATTATAAAATGTTATCACAGAATAGGACATTTTAAAAAAACTTTAACTTCCCGTTTGTAATTGATGACATCACACTGTCACTGTATTTATGTTTAGAATGTCAAAAAGGTTTATTTGTGTAATTTATGCATGAATTTTGACTGGAATGAGTGCCCCTAGTGTGATGTCACTTCCAGTCATTTTCTACAGATTTTTCAACATCTTCTCCACAAATACCTACTTGATTGGTGTAAAACTATAACTAATATATATAACAGGTATAAACCCACTAAACAAAGTCAAAATTAGATCATCATAAAAACCTGTCATGTGCACTTTAACTAGTGTTGAAATTAAATAAAAACGTACCGTGTAATGTTAGATTCAACACTAAACTACTTTTTTTTATAATTATCTGGGATTTCTTTAGCCGTTATTAAAAAACTGTCAAATCATGTCAGAGTGAACTTTAAAAAGAAATGTCTCGGTGGCTGTCAACACGTTTCCCACAGACTTGTAATGCGTATATATGAAAAAGAGGAATGCGGTGTTACCCTGACGAGCTCCTGGGGGAACGGGCCTCGGGAGTTTTCGGGCACATTGATTGGGGGGATGACCCAGTCTCGTTTCATGCGCTTGAGTTTGCTGTCCGCGTTTCTCGACGGGAACGTGATTTCCTTCAGATCCTTCGCCGCGGCTGGAGGGACGTCTTGTGTCTGGAAAAGAGAAAGTGGAGAAGAGGAGTTAATGACCAAATCTATGGAGAAAACGGGTCGGACCAAACCAAGCGTGTATTGTATATTCATAGGTTTCGGCTTCTTGTTATCTGTGACATATCTATGACGTTTTCTTACTATAATAACTGTTTGTTTGCAATCGTTCAGGGCTGCAATGATCAACTGTTTGTAACTAGGTGCCTATAAAATTTAAATAGTCATCTTAGTTTAACGTTAATAAATATCAGTAACACTTTATAATAGCAACACTTATTCCTGCCTTAATAAAGTATGAACAAAGGTGTAATTCATAGTGAACAAAATGTTTATTAACAATGATTCAGGCTTAGTAACTACTACTCTAACTCCAACTCCTAACCTTAACACCCAACTTAAATGTAATAGTTTATAAGCCTGAATCATGCTCTCTAAACAATTTTTTCTTTATGAATTAAGTCTTTGTTCATGCTTTGTTCATGTAAATTTACGTTTTTACAACAAAGACTGCAACATTATTAAATCAACATGTCAGCAAGTAAACAATTTCTGAATTGAATCAATAATACACTTACATTTGTGCAAATGTTTCCTTTCTAGAAACATTCAGTCACCATTTATTTATTTGATAATGAATAGAAATAATAATTTGACTGATCTGATTTATGGAAAAATATTGGTAGTCGTTTTGATGTTATGACAGCTGCCTTATTTTTCATCATTCTGAAACCCATGGATTGTTTCAAATGAGGCATGATTTTTGTGTTCAAGTTTTACAAATTACGGTCTGTGATACTGAAACTGTTTAAAGGGGAAAATTCAACTCAAAAGCACTAACACATTCTTGTTTTTTTGGTAAGAAGTCAAGATGGCAATTCCAAAAAACAAGTGTAAACTGAAGGTATATTTAAACTGCTACAAACAGTACTGTGAATAGAAAAATAACACCACGGCTGGCTTGCCATTTCTGCTCTGAAAATCAAAAAGAAATGAAAAACTGGTTACTGGTTAGAAACGTCAAACAGATTATAAGGTCTAAGGTTTTTGAGACTTGTATCTATGTAGTTGAAATCACTTTTAACTCTGGAAAACACAAACAAAACAGGAAGTTGATAATAGGAGATATAATACATATAATTCAGCTTTTCCCTGCAGGGCTTCTATAGCTTCTCCCATGTTTAGTTATTTTTTTTATCTAAAAGGTTATATCTTCAGCTATCCATTGATGTGGCAAGAACATACTACTGGCAAGGCTTTCTTCTTACATCCCGATAAAACGCGGCCACACAGGCGGACCGGGGCCTCTTCCATAATAGATCTGCCATCCTTCCTTCGGCTGTAATGAATGAGATCTGAAACAAAGGCGGATGCTACCTGCGAGCCAGACACTAAATACACAGATGGCTCCAATTGCCTATGCCCGCTCCAGAGACGGAGGGCTGAGGGATAGACTCAAGTCGTGCCAAAGAAAGTTCCAATAACCTTGAACAGAACGAGGCGGAGGAGGGGGAAACATGTAAACAATGTGGGGAGACGGGAGAAAAAAAAAAAGGTGGTCAATGACAATGAATGACACTTCAATGAACGCGCTTTGCAATAACTCGAATGCGGACCGGCCGTGATGGATGCCTAACAAACGGGAATGCAAACACAGATATTAATTACCGCGTTGCCACGTTGGAACATGGCCCGTATCTCGCTCCTCTCCCAACATCTGGGGAGCTGTCAGGGAGCTTTTCACTAATCATGTTTGAAATCCGATTATACTACTTGCAGATGCGGAGAGAGGCGCGCAGACAGATAACGGCAGCCTCCGAAATATCTATTACCCTATTAAAATGGACGGCGGTGAAAGCGAGTAATTATTAGCAACGCGCGTCTGAAATGATGAATGGGCGAGGAGGGTTTTCCTCCGGAGCGCTGGAGGTCCGCACTTTCCGAGAACATCTTCCATCTTGTGACGGAGGAAGCTGGGGAAAAAGTGTTGGCTTGACGGATGGGCTGATTGTTTGGAGGTGTGGGGATTACATTTGTGTCTCCTTTTTTTGGGGGCGCGTGGGGGAGAAAATGGTATTCTCCTCGCAGTCTGCCGCTATTCAGGTTGCAACAAAGCTGGCGGGTAGGGACGTGCTAATGCTTGTGACAATATTGTTTGGATGTCATTGATTAAAATGTTTCCCTCAGGCTAGCGCATTCAGGCACTAATAAAATTTTCAATGGTTGATGTGATTAAAAGATGTGGGACGATTCGTGACAGTAATAGCCCTGCAGGGGAAATTACTTGCTTATGACCTAATAACGGAGGCGTATTTGGCAAAGGCGATCGCCGATTTCATTACGTCCAAACGAAGATAAGCGTAGAGGATTCTGATCGTTTCGACATCTGAAGATACAGATTTATTTTAAAATGTTTGGGTTCGGTAGGTTGTTGGGTTGTTGTTTTTTTCCTCGCCAATGACCAAGCAACGGCGGTGATAAATAGAGTCATTAAAACCCTATACCTGCAGCACTGCCTAATGACTATCAGGGGCTAACGAATGTGCATCCAAACGCTACGCAATAATAACCGGGTACAAGTTTAATTTTGGCCCAGCAGACCAATGCAAAAGCACCGCCGGCATTAACTACACATAACTGTCAGTGCAAACTTCTAATCTGCACCCACATAGAACACAGCGCCCGGGAGATTATCGAAATGGCTTCAGCAAAAGACACTCAAGGACGTTTGTTTAAGTAGAATGTGGGGATTACAATGAAAGAATGGCCTTTGTAGAATAAACTGGATTATTACATATGAGAGTACTGATTAAGACTAATGAGAAAAGTCGTAGGGTGTAGCTAGGACAAACTAGTGTGCACCAAAAAAAGATTTAAAATTCAAAAATGTATGACTATTGTTTTTATAATTTTTCTGCCAATAACAAATTGATATTCAGTTCGAAGAAATGAACTGAATGTGAAGATTTTCCATCGTTCAAGTAAAATGAACGTTTGCAATGAAAAGGTTAAAAACTAATAACACAAAACTCTGTTCTAATATCTCAACATTCCAGGACTCAAAAAAGAAAAAAATACTTGGATACAAAAATAAAAATCTAATCACTGTATATAATTGAGCCATAGAAGACGCACCCTTGAGAAGAACGTTTCAGGGCTCGGCATTAGCCCCAAGCACATGTCGGACCCCTGCCTGACCCTGCGACGTGGGAAAGAACACAGAACAGATCTCCTAAGTAGACAAGAGTGTTTTATTCCCAAGTTTAAAAAAAAGCTGTAGATATGATCCAATTGAGAAAAGCTCCCATAATCTAGCGTCTTCTGAAGTTAAAACACCGAGCATAAAACAGCCTGTGGAGTGATTATTTTCATTTCCTGGCAACAAGGCAAGCAGAGCATCCGTGAGCTTGGCCATTATTCTTCCTCCTCTGATCCTCCGCCAGGCTCACTGTTGACGCACGGCTACGCGGTCATCGGAGCTAATTGCAGATGACTAACACATCCTCTGGAACGACTCGACAGATGCTTCCAGTCTTCCGCCGAGTTCGGGCACGTCCCACTTTCGGATGACGGGGCAATAACCTCCCTTCGACACCACCCCCCAGTGAAAAGGCGCGCTTGCGCAAATCCACTTTTTACGAGGCGCTATTCTGCATCTGGACTTCGCTGGATCCGCTGACCGTGTTGAGTCCATGTTTGTGCGACTGGTAAATTGACGCATTAAGATTTAATTAGAGAATCTCACCGAACACCTGCTACAATTTAGGCGACCAGTCATCTGTGAATGTTTGGCGGGCCTAATGAGTGGAAGTTGTGAGCCGCAGTGCCAGAATGGATGATTTTTCCTCTTTGTGGTGATAGAAGTTGGGTAAACAATGTAAGTGGTAGCCCATTGCTAGCTTAGCTTAATTGAGTGCTGTGAAACCCTGACACACACACACACAAAGAAAAAAAAGAGTATGCATTTTAATTGTAACTATCTGGTGACATCTAAATTATTCAACGCAGGCATTTCGAGTATAGTTTGTGCCAGATTTCTATTCGACCAAGCTTCCTTTCTGTCACGTTAGCTAGCTTCCACTTTGTCATCTGTCATTACAGCTAGCTCTTATTCAAGCAGCTGCCGTGTTAGCTCGCAGGCTAGCATTAATGCAAATGACATCAAATCCACACGCTAATTGGTCAGCATGTTTTCTAATTGACATAACATAATCTATAGTAGTTGACCCAAAAAATGTTGACCAATTTGGCTTCTGCAAGATGTTGGAGGGTAAGCTAGCTAATGTGTAAATTACTTAGAAGCTAGTTTGCTTACCACTTTTTTCTTTGTTACTTGTGTCGCACAGTACCCGTTCCCTACTTTATAGGGAACATAAGTACCTGCACGTCTACATGTTCCACATTTTTTCAAGTCAGTTCTCCAACCTGACTTAGTTCCTAAACTTAACCAACATCCATATATTACCCTCTAATCCTCCTTAACCTGTTTGAGAAATAAGATACTGTAAAAAATATCAAGATGTCTGTAGGGGACATTACCCCCATCGTCTAGATCAGTCCATAAACAACTTAATCAGCTCTGGGGCACCCCTATACATACTTTTCCCCCCAATGTTTAACGTTAAATTTCACTTTATAGCTTTTTTGAAGCTTACATTGTGTGATAAAATAGGCATTTCAGTTTTTGAGTTCTGGTCTTAAAGCATTTATTTTTTGCCTCCTGCATGATGATTAAACTAGTCCAGGACATTTTAAATACATTGAAAACGTGTGTAAGTTGTAAATCACATTAATTTCACTGAAGTAATTGCTGTTATGTCTCAATATTTTAGAAGTTTACCAACCATCCAATTTTAATCTGGCAAGGATTTGAAATACCAAACAAAATTGAAGCGTTAATAACATAAAAACAGTAAGTGTGTTGCTAAATGATGATCAAAGTGTACAGCAGAAAGACTGGTCTGATCTGCTTCCAACAGGACTGTGTGTCTGTACTGCTCTCTTCTCGCCCTCTCCTCCTCTATTAGGACAGTCACAGTTGTGAGAAACGGGTTATGTGCCTCTCCTGTTCATATTTAAAAGGCAAATATCATTGAAGCGTGTTTATTAATCAAGACTTGCTCTGGGATTAAGAACAGCGGGTCGTATTTTTGTGGTTCTTGGGTTGTTTTACATGAAAGGCACGGTGTCAAAAACGTTTTGGATCCCCTCTGATTTGAGCTTTTGCTCCACATTTCCTCTCGCTCATGGCCCATCACAAGCACTCAGAGAGATGCGCCTTTACAGCTGTTCTCTGCGTAACGCCACGTGCCCCCGGGCCACAATAATTATTTCATGAATCAATAACTGCATATGTTCATTTGTCTTCATTCTAAAACTTCCATCAACATTTTCTATAATTAAAAAATGTATAGAAAAAAAATAACAAAAATATCAAGTACTTTATCTGGCTGTTTTTTCACATTTACTTAATTGTGTCATTCAGATCATTACATTTCATAACGCTGGTCACACCCTTTTAGAAATAGTAATGTGTTGGATGAGATTTCACACATTCTCACAAACAATCATGAATAATTGTCAAATTAGGATGTTTTTCTCATGATAATTGTAACACAAACTTTTGAAATTGTGACATCCCCAGGATTGACCCCCCCAATTTTGCAATGCAAGGGGCCCATTTCCCATTTTGTTGATTGCTGCTCAACAAACTTGGGGTTAGAAATTTATTTTCAACGTAATGAAAAGTTGACCGTCCAATGGCGAAAATGTATTCCTGTTGCACGATTAGAAGTTTTCATTGTGCGCCATGCTTACTTGCTTTAACGGGACAGACACGTCGACATGGGTGGTCCATTGTCGTTCGGTGACAATATCGCTGGCCTTAATTGCCAACGATGTCGGTTCAGAGAGCTGGAGATCCCTTGCAGCGTAGACCACTCCACTCTCATCTATCCGGAAATCCGATGGGTTGCCGCTTTCGAACTTGACCGGGCCTCTTCCACAGTCAGCAAAACCCACTGCAAGACAGACAGAGAAACACTAGGGTTAGAAACGAATACATTTAAAAAAAAACTGTTGAGACAAAAGAACGGAGGCGGTCGGACAGAAAGTAGACAGACACACAGACAGAAGGTCCACAAAGGTTTAGTGATTCTCCCTCACACTCATACATTATTCACTGCAAGCTGCGCCCCTAAGGTATTGCTCCAAACAGGTGCAGCAGAGGAGAGAGTTGTGGGAGTAAAAAAAAAAAAAAAAGTAAATCAAAAAAGGAAAGTACAATGCTTTAGGGCTATTAAGGGGAAACACCTCAAAAGCCGAGCGATAAATCAAAATCATGATGTGTAAACTTGTTTAAATGCGCCGTTTTGTTTGACTTCTTTCCCATTTATTTTGGGTAAGGCTTTCCATTGCCAGCCGAGGGAAGCTATCTCATGCTAGCTTTGTCCCCGATGACATGGCTGCGGATGACTACTGATCCACACATTCTCCGGAGATGCACAGACTTTCTGCGTGTGATGTTTATTTCATCAGCACACAAGCTAGGTATCCCAGGGAAAAACTAAAATCTTGGATGTGTGCAAGGAGAGCAACAAGCAGACAGGCGGCTCATCTGGGCTGCAGTCCCACTGGTGCCCCCGATGGTTGGAGTACAACAACCAAGAAACAAGTGAGTGATGGCAAGCAAACAAAAGCATCCCCAACAGCAAGCCCAGGAAGTCTTTATATATTGCTTATTTTCACTTTATGTTTGTGCATTCCATTGAAAACACACTCCCGCTTCTTCTCCTACTCCAGTTCAGGTTCAAAATTTTTTTTTAAAAGATTTTGAGTCGGCGCAATTCTCAAATTTTTCATAAAAAGAGAGGATGATTAGAACTGTAAACATGTTCTGAAATTCAGGGCACTCTTAAAAGTTTTAATGCTCACAGAGTTGTTTGTAATGTGCACTTTGAACAGAATCCTACTTTCTAAAACATTTACAATATCGCAAATCTAATAGCAATTTGATTTTTGTACAAGTTTTAAATACAATACTTTGGCCTCATCAAATCGCACCATTAAAAAACTGCAACCCCGCCCATTTTAGACGCTTTTTTTTTTTTGGTACAACACAAAAGCTATAAAAGGGTTACAAAAAAAAATCCTTGCAGCCAAAGAGATCAGAATGTGTGGAGGCCTTGAATTATTAACAACCGATGTGGAATAGCTTAACAAAAGCCTCGGAGGGGGTACCTAATCTTCTTTTGTGCTTGCACCTTAGGGAGCACTGAGGGTCCTTGGGGTTTTGGGGTAGAGGATTCACAACAAGAATGTACAGGAAGTCTGAAGTTTTTACCCCAGGCTTAAATTAATAGTTTCTGCCAACCACTTGCAATCGATTGCGCCAAAGAGCAAGCATCGTGATCCCATCTTGGGAAAACATTTAGGCTTTGATGATTGCATGTTTGTTGCTAGTGAACACAGTCAAAGTGCATCATAAATCACAATATATTCCACTGTACTGACCAAAATAACAACCAGGCACCTTTTAAAAACAGCACCAGTGCTTTTCCACCCTGAAAAATGAAAATCTTATCCTGCTTTGTCGAATCGTAGCGCTAAGTACGCCGCAGATTTATCGGTTTACTTCCGCCTAGCAGACGTGAACGCTGACAAAACTGAGAAAGCAGCGCTGCAAACTGGATTTTTATCTTGAGAAGAGCCATTTATCTAAATATTGCTAAACAGCACGTGTGCGGTGGGGTAACCTTGTAAAGCCGCCGGCAGCTCCAATAATGAAGATAGAAGATGACAAGATAGTTCCTCAGCGCTGGAATGAACTATTTATTGACCATCACCTTCCTTGTTCAATTACCCTTACCCAATTAGTTTATCTTTGAACCCTTCTGTAGACAGATGCCCTTGTCCTTATCTATTGTATACCCAAGCAACATTGCTGTATATTTAAATAAAAATGCATTGTACCGGAATGTTCTTTGGAATCAATAAAGCTCCTATCTGATCCATCTTAAAAGGGTCTCATTCTACTTTTTTCGACAAGACAAGGAGCTTTTATTAGTCCGGTGATATTTTATACGACCTGCAGTGGTTTCATGAAATTCAGATACCAACTTTATGGCGTACGGACAAATAAGCATGCATTATATATTATATCACTCAATTGGCATAATCGAAGCCTGAAATTAACCATAACATATCATTTTGACATTTTTCTAATTGTTAGCAACGACTTCCACTGCACATTAGGGCTGAACGATCAAACTGCAATTTTTCTAACAAGCATTGCCATTTTGATTCAATATAGGATTTATATTTTAATAATATGACTCTGTTCAAAGTAGACAAGTCAGTGTTTTATTTGCAATTTGCAGGTTTAAAAAAAATACTTTTCAAAACGTATGCAAATAGCCCAGAGTCCACAGAGCAATCATCCAGGATAAATGACAAAGAGACCGAACTATGAACGGACAAACAACAATCATATGCATTTCAGAACATTTTTGTATATATTTAAACTTTAAGGTTGGCAGATTTCATGCAGAAAAAAATAGAGAAAATCGTGGAACTTAAAAAACTGCATCCATTCAATTTGCGATTTGGATTAAATTGTGCTTAATCTTGCAGCCCTACTCTACATCACCCATCGTCCTGCTTAAAATACCAACCTCATATTTACAACTTCTCTTGCGCTCTCCTTCCATTTTTTGTGACCGTCCAACAATGCTTTCGACAGCCCCTTTCCCACTGTGACTTATTTTAGCCTCAACCCTCTTGTCGAGTAAAGCTACAACTCTTTAACATTGTCTGAAACCCGGCCATCGGGACAAGCCTTCTGAGAGGCCCTTCAGCTCCCTGGACCCCACAGCAATCTCTGCACAAACTCCCAGCAGGCTCAGCCGTTTTCAATAATAATGAATGGGCATGTCCAGTGTGTGTCTATTCACTTATCATCAGGCAGCACTCCTGCGTCTTAGCGAAACACATGTGGTAAACCTGGCAGCTGTTACTACAGCTTAGAAAGGGTTTGGAGAATGTATGTTAAATCATAACAAATTACGACTTCCGATATATTAGCCATCATTGCATTGCATCATGCTGGGTGTAAAAGTAAGCAAAATGTCTCCCAATAAAACTGCAACACAGCCATTTTGCAACTAATAGCAGCATTTTAGTTACTTGCATCTCATCATGCATTTTACTTTGAGAGATTCTAATATACTGAAAAGGCTGAAAACATGCCATTTTTGATTAGCATATCTTAGCATTTGATTAGCAACATTTTGGAGATCAATTTCCAAAATGTAGTATTATTTTCTAGCCGAAATAGGATGTTTTGGTTTCAAAAAGCTTGAATACAACTATATCTGAATTTAATTACCGACATCGATTCAAGGCTATACAGAGGAGTGCCACACCCAATCAGACGCGTCGTCATGGCTACAATGAAAAAGGCCATGCTTTGGACATAAATGCCGATGCAGCAGGAACGTTGGGGGTTGGGGTTAGGAGAGTGAAAAAAAAACGGAGAAGAGGAGAAAAAAACTGGGTTGTCAGCAGAATGGCCTGTCCAACTAATGCCCTGCACCGGGGCCCAAAATTACCTCCGACTCAATGATCCTTTTCACAGCCGGGATGCCACCCCCCGTTTTTCTCCTGACAAGCAACACAAAACCCAGCTAACCTCTAACCAGAGAGCCTCTCCATTGTCTGCCCCATCACGTGACGGCCGACTCAGACAGGCACAAACGGTTCCAGGCAGGGGAAAGAGATACATTTCATTGGGGACCGGGAATAAAGCTGAAAAGTAAATGTTTTACTATATTTGACTGCCAAAAAACTGCAAGTCGGCAAAGTGGAAAGCCCCCTTCAAATGTGCCGTGAATGTGTAAAACCTCTAGCGTGAGATAACACTCTGGCCTCAACATTTCTGGAAAGTGAAGTCAGAGCAGAGGAATAGTCATCATGTGTCTCATCGTTCGGCAAAGAGGACCCCGGTGGCAAATCTGCACGGCCACACCCACGCTAATGGCACCATGGACGCGGTGTGCTGGTGATTGCATGTAAAAGTGGCCGTGTTCTAATGCATTAGCCCCTACTGGCGACAAGGCAGAGTAGTAAATCAGGGACTAGGACTGAATGCGTAAAAGCTTCATCTCATTAAGCTTCCAGTGAGCGAGCTTTCACACAAACTGCTATTCAACTCTAACTTTTAGGAATGTCACAATTCTGTATCGTGAAGGTGCAATATTTGAAATACCAAGTAGGTTGAATTCAATAAAAAAAATCTCCACAAAGACATAAAAACGTTAACGGTGAACTTCCAAACAGAGCTGTACATTGATATTGCTGCACTTTTGTAGGTCATTTAGATATATTTAAACTCTAACTGACACGTTTTAAAATGTTTCTGTTGTACTGACACAATACAGTCTGAATGTTATCTAGAAAATATGAAGATGTTACATTTTTGTCAATACTGCCCACACTCGCATAGTACTTTTGATAACTTGTTTTCTGTATAATCAAAATTATAAGGGAAAAATACAAATACACATGAATATCATCAGTCTACTCCTTGAGGTCTTATTTTATTCAGCCACTTTGCAAATATCATGCAGTATGTTGAGGAGATAGTGCAGTGCTGGGTTTGGCGTTCTAATCCCAGCTCCAGATTGAACGGGACATGCTGAATAGGGGTCAGCGTTCTACAACACTGTTCACATTCAGTTGCTAACCAGAAACCCTCTTCACAGCATATTCTCTAATTGTGCAATTATTGCCCAAAAGGCTAAAAGCACAAAACCACCACCACTAATGTTAATTTAATAAGATGGCTGTGCGCTATAATTGTGCATGCATATGTTATTCACCCTATTACTGCTATTATAAATGCAAATTTTAACCGCTCCAAGGCTGGCGAGTAAACAACTGTGTGTAGCATATTACAACAGTATTCCACATCATTAGAGCCGTTTTTGTTCATATTCTTCAAATCACAGGCTCAATTTTAAACTCAAAACGTTTTGAATAGTAATGCAAAACTAATTGTTATTTAATTTGACATGTTTTGTGTTGATTCAATCCATGTTCTGCTTTCACAAACAGGCCAGCAAAAACCAACAAAGAATTCTATTTTTTCCGATTTTGAGTTAAACTCTCAGCGCTATTATTCAAAAAGAGGACAAAATGACAAGGTGAGCATTAGGTGCCTTTCTCTTTGCCAAAAACCAGCCCATTCTTCAGAGAAAAGTAAACTGTTTGTAGCCCGGGCTTGGATCTGGGCGCGATGATACTGCCTTTTGCCAGACTAAGCCCTTAAAGGCGTTTCACTAATGCGCCGCACTTCAAACGCACATCGCAAAACCCATGCATTTTGCACCCGGGCCTCAAATGTGTAAAGGATTTGCATAGGGGAAATACAGAACTGGACAGTCTGTACTGCTGCTCTCTGGCAATTAAAAAAAAACTAAAGAGGAATGGCATCAGAGCATAAACAGTTTAACAAGCAGCTGGCTCGTCCTTTGAGCTTGATTGCAGCAGCTCATTCCCTCAGCACTTGCCATTGTGTGGTTGCTGCATATTGTTGATTTTTACATTTCTCATCATAAAAACGCAGTCTCGATTAGAATATTAGGAAGTGGTCCTCTGTAACGTCAAATGGTACTGCCTAAAACTCTCAATGCTGCACTATGGAACTTTTCTAGGTGAGGGGTTCATCAATTGCTTGTCTCGAGATGGTATTGGTTTACATGGAACATTTCACAGTAAAGACATTAATCTGGTCTGTTTTGCGTCCAATCAACTATTACAGGTGTTTATCGTTTTGAAAAGCATACAGTCTGTCTGTGACCTTGCTTGCCTCTCCGCAGATCTGACTTGACTTGGCCATGTGGTGTAAATGTCAACGGAACGGACTTCGACACCATGCTAGGGAACATTCTCGGCAAAGCAACATCTCCATGAAGACAAGCGGGCGGCCAACTCGCCACCAGAATAGAATAGGTAAATAATCTACCTTTAAATTTGCATTGATGTTCCTTCCGTACCTTTTTGTAGTGCTTTCCTCGCAGGGTCGTCCAAGAGCCAATGTTCTTTTGAGAACTTGCGATATTGAAAGCACAATTACAAAGACAAGCAGACTCCCCACCAAGGCAACAGTCACCTCAATGTTCTTCACAGAGTCGAAGCCTCTTGGTTTAGTCTCATCAATGATTAGCTGGTGGGGGCGGTCTCCCCTTATCGGCTACATGTCGGGGGGGGATGCTACTCCTGCTGGGGACAGAATGTGCAAGCGAGGAAGCAAGTGGCGAATCAAAGCTCCCCACTATAACAGGGACTTCTTTAGAGCCACAATAAAAGTTTAGTCTAGCAAATTAAAATACTCCTTCATTCTATTTGATCCCATTGGTTCGTTTGGTCGTTTGTGAGACGGAAATTTGCCCAGAATGCAATTAGCAGTGTGGCTAAAGATACCGTTATCATTGCATGAGAGGCAGAATATGGCAGCAACAATAAGATGCAATTGAACGGGACTTACAACTAATGAACTAGAATTTAATCCAACTGCAGGACACTATTTACGATCTTATTTTCCATATTTACTCGATTGAGCCGGTTGTTCTCACTCAATCAAATCAGCCCATTGTGAAAAATGAAATCGCAAATCAATTCCGACTCCGCCGCGCTACTTTAATCTGTAAGCCTATATCCAAGCGAACATGAAAGGAGAAGTTAGCAAACAGGCTAGGCAAAAGCGCAAGTGGGACGTGACAATTATTCCGACAGTGTTTCCCAGCACAATGGCGGGTGAGAATTGTGTGGATTACTGTGTCACTGGAGCCAAGTGTTGATAAGGCTAAGCTACATCGTTGTGCAGTTATCAGTGCGCATAGCTACTGGGATTTGGTTGGGGGAGTCACCGAGACGGGCGGCTTGATACGACAGGCTTTAGAGCTGTATTAAAGTGACCACATTACCAGGGATGTCAAACGTTTGTAAGTCTTTATGATGCCTTCCAGCGCAAGCCTGGGGAATAAACAAACAAGATCGAAAATATGGCCGCAGTGGTCAACAATGGTGGAGTGCTGGAGTGTTTTGAGTACAGTGATCCCTCGCTATATCGTGGTTCACTTTTCGCGGACTCGCAGCTTCGCGGATTTTCATCATGCATTGTGTTCTGCATTCTGATTGGCTAAACAGTCTCTCCGCGTCTTCTCTACCTGTGTGTCAATAACGTTATGGATTAATATGTACACGTACGTAAAACCGCTTGCCAGATTGAAGTTTGCGAGGCCGGTGAGAGCGCGCGTGTGAGCGGCGTGAAAGGCCGGTGAGAGTGTGCCGCGCGTGTGCGCGGCCGGTGAGAGCGGCGCGCGTGAGAGGCCGGTGAGAGCGGCGTGCGTGACAGGCCGGTGAGAGCGGCGCGCGTGAGAGGCCGGTGAGAGCGGCGCGCGTGACAGGCCGGTGAGAGTGTGCCGCGCGTGTGCGCGGCCGGTGAGAGCGGCGCGCGTGAGAGGCCGGTGAGAGCGGCGTGCGTGACAGGCCGGTGAGAGTGTGCCGCGCGTGAGAGGCCGGTGAGAGCGCGCGTGAGCTTCAATGTTTTATGGAGTATTTCATTGTATAATAACTGTAAAAAAATAAAGGTTTCTACTTTGCGGATTTCGACTCCCGCATGTTCTTCTTGGAACTTAACCCCCGCGATAAACGAGGGTTCACTGTATCCTTTAAAAGCAGAAAAATGGGAGAAAATGGAAAGAAACTTGAGCTAAAGTGTTTTGGAAGATTCTGTATCTGTCACAAGCAAAGTTCGCTTCTTTATAGCGACTTTGGGCTTCCATTTCTGGTAAGTTGCAAGCAAATTTTGAAAGCAGATGGCATTTTTTGCTGACTAAATGTGAAAATATGTGAGCTCGTGCAGTGACAATATAAAACATTTAACATTTAGTTGATTATGTTATTAACTTCTAATTGTGGGACTCAGGTTGCTTGTTTTGGGCTTTTTTTTCAAAGACTTGATCGCTTGTTGTAACCCCGGTCACAAGAGGTAGATAGAGATCCCAGTATTGAATTTTAGTGGATGATTTCTCAATGTACATTTTTCTACCATTGTCAAATAAAATGGTGGCGATATGGAAAGGGAATTTACACCTGAAATAATCAATAGGCGGAAAAAAAAAGAATCCTAATCAAGATAGACAGTTGTAATCCTCCAGGACAGAATGATATTTTGTGAGAAGAGGTGGTCTGTGGTGAAGCAGGGCTGTATGTGAATTATTTAGTAAATATATATTACAGAATGAGGAAAATTAACTAAATCTACCCTACACATCGACCCAAAGAATATTATCGGTCATCATTATCACCCTCTTTGCATCCTAAATAATCAGCATATGTCATGATCTCTCATTTAGATACCCAGCGTTGCAGGATGGGGTCAACGCCTTGGTGGAGGTTTGGTAAACATCAGCACAACGCATGTATTACGAGTTGCCAATATTATGCTTATCTTCCAAAAAAATATATAAAAACAAATCAAGAAAAATATTACATTTTAAAATCCCTAATACATAAACCATCACTTATTCCACGCCGAAAGCAGAATTGACTTTGTGTAACCTTTTGACCCCCACCTTCACTCTCCTGCTCTCTTCGCACCATCATGGGAGCTAGCCTGACTCAAATCTCTCCGGAAAAGTGCTACTGTATGCAACATTTTCTGGCTTGCGGTGTAGTTTATGCCTGCAGAAGTCTTCTCCGAGTCCGCCCCCGGCACCTTTATGAGGTGAAAATGGCGCCTCCGCTCACTTCCTCCTCGGCGGCCTTAATGGCAGATGTTCACATTGCAATTACAGGTAACGAGCCGAGCACACTGTGTCCACAACAGCTTCCTTTGACCTTATTGTGTCGCCCCATATAGGTTGTGGGGCTATAACTGCCCTACCTTCATAACCCCCTAGCTAATGCGCCCTGTAGCAATAAAAAGCTTGAGATATGTGAAGAGAGCAATAGGAATCGCATTGATGCTACTCTTAACATGAATCACTTTTTTATAGTTTGGGTTTAAGAGCGGTCGTAATATATAGATAATGGGGAACGTTCCCAGATGACAATTTAGAAACTCTATAGGTATAATAGAACATTAGATATGATTAGGGTTTGTGATATGATTGTCAAATAAGCAATAGTCCCGCACAATACTGTACATCACAAAAGTATATCGCAACACTGTGCAGTAATCGATATTGCAACAGACACAAAGCAGTCCTCCCTCCAGGTTTTGTTTTTTATAAAAAAGTTGATAGTATTTATTATTTTCTTTTCTATTATTCATAATTTTACTTTTTCAGTCTCCAATTTGTCTCTGTTCATTTTAATGATATTATGCATATTAAAACATTGCAATATTGATATTGCAGCACTCATGTCGCAAACATTTCCATCATGCAATCCTAATACACAATCAATATTATAATTTTAATTCATGTTATTTTAAAATCTATGCCTAAAGGATAAGCTCAACACAATTTATATCCTTCATTTTAACCAAATGCTGAGAATCACTGCTTTATAGCCACTGTACACAAATTGGATACTTAAAAATTGAATGTACATGAAATAATAAAAGGCAGTTATAAGAGTTATATGACCAACTGGCCTCTCGTCCAGTCCACATTGTAAGTCCAGTTTTAAGCATCACTCTTGGTTTCGTCTTTAAAGTTCTGTACACGACGTCCTGAAACGTTATGTTGTGCAGAGGAGTGATCACGAGGGCTGGGCACTAAAGCTGCTTCAGTCCGACCTGTAATGTGACATTATTGGGCTCTTTTGATCTGAAAAGCACCAGCTCGGAGCGGGTTAGTCCATGCCCTTGATCATGGCTGTCAAAAGTGTTCATAAAAATCAAAGAGACAGGGCAGAGAATGAGCAGACCCATGTTAACCTTTACTGGCACGGGGTCTTGTGAGGCCGTTTTGAATGAAGACTTTCTGTGCTACATTGTTGCTGGGAGAAAAGCAAATAATCTTTGCCGGCAGCAATGTTTACGACCCATTGTTCCGCTTGGACAATTATTGTCTAGGCCTTTGTGTAAGGGAAACAAAATAGGTGAGTATTAATCACACCGCGCACACACCAGTACAGTAGCTTGGCCCACTGGGAGAACCTGGTCAAAGATTGAGCAATACAGATTTAATTTGATCAAAAAAGAAATAAACTGAGGAAAAGGGGAGTGTACAGTGGACATGTTCCAAAGCAATCAAAGTACATTGATCAAAATTTGGACAGTACACGTGTGCCAATTAATGTTGCATTTCCCCAGGGACTGGCCGGCACACTGCTCTGTCGATTTTGGCTAAATGATCACGCCAGCAAATGACTTCTGCATTCAATGGGTCATTACCTGCTAACGAGTGTTTTATTTTATTTACATTGAGGCGGCTTCAATCAAACGTTTCTGCCGTGTTTCAGAGTTCAACAAACATCTTCCCAACTATTGACAATCGGCAGAGTCCATTTTACATCAATAGTACAAGAAGTCAACTCCCCGACGTGCGATTTTAACAACGATGCTGCAAAGGTCAAAATCATTGTTGCTTTTGAAAATGTAAAAACTCCTTTAGAATACCCAGACAGTGAAGAGGTTCAGTAAAGAAACTCAAAGTCATTGTGATAGAAAAACGACAAAAGACTTCGCCGAACGATGCTTCATTCAAATAAAACTCATTTTCTCAGAAATAATGACTTTGGGCTAATTACCAGCAAAGAACTGCGGATAATGAAAGAATGTTTCCTGCACACCGTATAGCTTCATAAAGAATCACAGAAGCAGAGGTTTTATATAGCCGTGTTGTCAATCAAACATATGCTAATGAGCTGAGGTAGACTGACACAGTCCACTGCATCCAATTACTAACTTAAGCGCTCACGTAAACACGCTGGTCCTGATCAGCCTTTTAACTGGAAATTGCTACATTACAAAGACAGCCATTTTCAACACATTTTAAAGTGGGATTACTCAACAAAATCAAATACAGGTTTAGAGAGGAGGCCTTTACATAATGTGTAATGATTGAGCATTAGCATAGCAACTTTTTATAACTGGTGATCGCAATATTAGCTTGCACAGTAACATAACGCAAGATTTCTACCAACCATGTAGTTTCTCGAAGATGTTGTCCAAAGTTGTCCAGCAATCACAATTTTTCTTAATCAGTTACGAATTTTGCAGATGCACTAATGACAAGATAATGTGCTTTACAGTTCACCTCTCCGGGTTCATCATGATGTGTCTAATTGTTTAAGTTTAACTACATTTATATCACAAAATCCCTGCTGCTGTTGTTGTTTTTTGAATCCGCGCATGGGGGAAAATGTGGAAAAGGCATGTGTCTGGCAGTGAAACAAAGCCACAGACAAAGGAAGATAGCAGCCTCTGGAGAAGACTATTATGTTCTGAGATAGGGCCGTCTCTGCGCGTCTCAATGTTACAGTGATTCGGTCCCTTGTTTACCGGCTTAATTTGTGCAAATTTGAGTTTTTTCCCCCCAAAAAAAACTAAATCCTTTGAGGTTCAGCTGCAAAAAAAGAAGAGACATACATTCTCTTGCTGCTAAACAAAAACACTGAGTCACCCTTCTGGGCAGCCCATTTAAGTAACAGCTACCCACCATTATGTGCAATTTCACTCACTTGTCCTGTGCCACACACGGACTCTAGTCTCAGGCAGCCAAACTCCTTGTAGGGTTGTCAAAAGTATCAAAAATCTGATACTAAGTGATACTGAAAGTAGAATCAAAACTAGATACTATAAGTATTGACACATCTTGAGTACTATTATTTTGTGCAGAAAATGGTTTTAAACCTTGACTTAAAAAAAAGAGCACTTTTAATTGTCATTGTGGTATCGACACAATGTAGTATTAGTATTGAAATCGAGTTTGAAATCACAGTATTGTAACAACACTAGTCTCTTGCACTAAAAACCTTAAAAACATCTTCGTCTTTATTAAACTACTGGGAACACCTTGGCATTGGCATTTCCTATTGTATGATTTAAAAAAAAAAACATTTTAAAAACAAAAACACCAGGATTTGGCACTAGAGGATTTACTAGCAAGTTTGTATGAAGCTAAAATATTGTGATATTTGAAAAAACGTTTTGAATAAAAACAAAACCGAGATTAAATCAAGGTTGTTAGACTGAATAAACTTGATTACCCTTTTCAACTTTTTCATGAAAAACAAAAACAAAAAAACAGTAATTTTCCATCCAATGGACGACCTTGATGGTGTTGTGATATTGTAATACTTTCAGTACAGTCATTTCAGTTACATTTAAACTGAACGATACCAGTCTCAATTTACTAGTCGGGAACAAGGCAAGTCTAAAATAAAATAAAAGTCCAAATTACAAATTTGTGAAAAAAAGAATAAAATCTGCCGTTCATGAAATAGAAAAAGTACATTTCTGTCAGATGAAAACTGCTGTTTTCTTCCAAAATATTTATTATGTGCAAAAGAAATTATTATACCAGCTATAACATTGCAATATTGATACTTTTACAATGTGTTGTGCAGCCCTAGTGTGTGGAGTTTTGAAATTGTTAGCATCAAGACTGAAGACATGAGGTCAAATAGCTTTCAACTATGGAGATAAGGACAAAATAGTGTGACTTTATAACAAATAACAGATTTCAAATAGAAAAATGTTTTAGGAATATAGGCTGTTTATTTGAAGGGAACATAAACGCACAAAAACCTGAATCTTCAAAGCAGCAGGATTACAGCGTGTGCCAATGCTTGTTAGCCGTTAACGTACGTTCAAAAACATGTCAAATTCCTGCCTGTAACACAATTAGCCAATGCTTAAAGAAAAGGACGGCACAAAAAAGATTAAAGCCTGGCTACAATGTTCCCTTCAAAAGCTTTTCAATGTCATTTTTTTGTATTTTTCCTGACAGCTTGTTATGTGCAGCGGGAAGCAAACATATGTACGGATTCAAAATCGCCTCAGCTTAACGCGTCAACCAACCGGATCCCTTTGCAGATACTGGGACGCATAGGTAAAACATGCGTTAGCTGTAACCCGTTTTGACCTTTATGACCTCTCCTCTAACCCGTAACAAGAGGACGCACTAGTGAAGTGAGTGAGTGGATCTGACTTGGAGGGGCAAGGACATTTTTTTTCATTGCATGGGTGGGTGAATGCAGAACATCCGACTGTGCAGAGCAATCAGTGTCGGCAACTCTATAAGGCTTTACTGGCACTATCGCGTTGCAAGGAAGTTGAAAGTGTCAACAGTGAAAGGAAGAAAACGACAACCTTGAAGCTCAAAGATTTTCGAAGTGGCTCTTTATTGATGTTTGTATTTCTTCTGTGTCATTATGGTCGGCTGTTTGACGTTTCATCAATTTGTAAAAGAGACACATCTTTTTTTTAACGCCTAAATACTTTCATATCTGTGGCTTTTTCTTCTTTTTCTTTTCATTTTGGAGGCATTCACTTACTTGAATTGACAACATTGTAGGATCATTTTGTAGAAGGAGCAGAATCTGAGCCAACTACAGGATAATTGGTGGAGCAAAGATAGCTCATTCCAATAAATCCTAAATAAAGATAATGCATACAGCCGAAAGGGAGCCACTTTGGCACTGTTCACACCTGGCATTAAAATGTGTCTTCAAAGGCCAGTATCAATTCCAATGGCCAGTGATCTCTAGTGTGCACTGAAATGTGATGGAGCCAGTAGAGGAAGAAAAAAAAAATCGGCCAATTCAATTGACGTCATGCTTTTCATCCCGAGATGACACTTGTCCAAGCTTTTAATTATCTTTCTACATTATGCATGAAATAGTGGCGACAGGGGACAAAGATTGGTCAGATAAATATGGACAAAAATGTTTTTCTAGTTGCCATTTTTCATTAAAATGTGCCATTTTAAAATACTGAATTAATTTAGTTGCTAATTTGCAAAATAAAAAAAATTAAAACATCCTAAAATGTTGTATGTATCACTAAAGCGGTTTCATAGACATGCAAGAGCACCCCATGCATCGCCACATAAGGAGGCCATGATATAGAATGTATGTTACAATTATATTCTGTAATCACTGGAACCCTTAATTTTGCCATTTGTCATTTAACTGAACTCAATGCTGCCTACATTTGTCCTCATCATTATCATTTCATTCCTTCCGGTTATATTGTGACTTGAATAATCCTGATTATCGATTAACCAAATAATCCTGTCATCCCTACTCATAATAACAATGTTATCACAAAGCGGAGCAGTGTCTTGGTGCTAAACAGTGAGGCCGGGAGTCGATTTAGCATAACATTGAACATGTAGTAATCATGTAATTTACAGATCAGTCCGTTGACAAATTGTCAAAGCTAAGAATTGACCTGAATAGTCAAATGTGAACAGTTGCTTTGCACCAATTACAAAAATCCATTACAATTCCATGTTGGTTGAAGCCTTTCTAAACTGGCTGCTGTCCATAGTCTCCACACAAGCATTTCTGTACATGTGGATATAATGGAAGTCATACAGACGAGGGGGAAATGAAATGATTTACTCGGCTGGTGCCGATCGCAAATGGGGATGGATACACCAGCTCCCTGTCCCGGAAGACTCTCCAAATGCAACATCGGGTGTGAACAATTAGTCTTGGCTCCGGTCCAATGAACGGAAGGGGTCTCGTCTCCCATGCTCTTTCTGCATTAAGGGACTAGCGGCGCATTAACGTTGTCGGGAGCGTGATTTTGTGACTGGACTGTGTGCTCCATGTAATCGGCTGAAGAGAGAGGATCGGCTGCAGCTGTGTTTCATTACGGACACAATGAGTCCCAGATTAGTGCGATGGCAAAAAAAAAAAAAATAATAGGCAAAGCAATGGAGAATTTGAAGGGGAGGGCACAAGCAACAGCATGCGCATCTGTCCTGGGTTTTGTCTGCGGCACAAACACCACAAACCACGAGAGAGGTCGTGTACAAATGTGTCCACGCTAGGAAAGGGAAATGTTTCCAGACCTTGGGTTTTTAAGGCGAGGGCTCATGGGAATAGCGTGTCGCCTCGCCGTGATCGCAGTGTTAGTCAGGGTCACAGCGACTCTGGCAGCGGTGGCAGGAACAGGCAGGTGGCATAAACATGAGAGGCAGGGAGGACAGGTTCTACTGCTATTGCTGCTACTTGGGATCAGAGAGAGCAGTTGAAATGTGCACTTTATTTACAGTCAGTCTGGATGCAAGTGAAGTTATTGTGCGTTCTGCGGTTTTGTTTCTGATTGTCTTTTTTCTTAATACATCTGGAAAATGCTATTCCTGGTGTGCAAGCTGAGAAAACATGAATATGGTCTGAATATGGTCTAAAAAAAATCTGAACTTTAAGTATGACACCATCTGTGGCTTACACTTCCATACGTTAATGACATTTTACATTCTCCGCACATTTTCAAATGAGGTTTGTATTAAATTACTGACATTTTGAACCTTAATCAGTATAGTAACACTAGGATTTCACTAGGCTTGATACTCAATACAAATATCAATCTTAGAAGCACTCTTAATTATTTTTTTTGCCACAATTATATTTAATTTGACTTTGTCTTGTCCAAACTAATTTTGATACAGATCAAAACCATACTAAAACTATTCAAGAAAGGGTCTACAGTAATGATACTTGTTAAAACAGTAGCTAGTTTTAGTCTTAGTATTGATTAGTTTCCAGGTATCATTTTTTTGACCACACTAAATCATTTTGAAATACCACATTGCATATTTCAAATTAACAAGAGAAGGATAATGGACTTACTATTCTGTGTTAGACTTAATCAGGCTAAAAGTGCAACCACAGTATGACTGCATAAAGTAACCTCTCTACCAGAACAAAAAAACAAACTCTACAATAATGTCCAAATATATGCAACGCCGCCAGTCTGTCCTAGGGGGCAAAGGAGAGAAATAGGAACCATAACTGGGCCTTGCATCTCATCATTCAGTCCCATTGTGTTTTGAGTCCCCACGGCTACAAGAGCATATCCTCAAAAACTCTTCAGGAGTGATGATTAGCCATCAAACCTCGCCGCGTTGCATCCTAATCCATCATGCAGTTACGTGCGCCTCTGCCCGTCCTTTGTTCTCCATGTATCCGAAAGCTGGAATAATCCATGAATAAAAACCTCATGTTTGGAAGCCGGTCCAACACGAAATGCCTCTTTGTTGCACTCAAAAGAACTCCATGCACAGTCCGTAGTCTGCATTTCCCATCATGTATGGCAAATCTGGCACCAAGTTACCAGCACGCCTCATAAAAGCTGTTCAGTGCTCATCATTTGTTGGCACGGTATTAAAGTTTTCCATACTGTGTAAAAACTCCTCCGCTAGCCCTCCAGGTACAAGAATAGCAATCCCGCAAACTGAAATTGATCTTTTTGTACTTTAAAGTAGGAATGACGGGGGCAGCACCGGCTAACTTTTATTGCTTGCACTGTCTGCTTCATATTGTGCTAATACTAACCGGCTTTCGCTGCTTATTCGCAATCCTTTGATTCAGTGGAGTGGGCACGAGAATATGTTTACACAACTTAAATCAAATTAGTTTCATCGGCTGCTTTAAACCCTGAAGTTAAAAGCGGGATTATTGGACATTGTTTTGCATGCTATCTCGGCACCAGGTGTGTGCTTAGGTAGAAGAAACTGTGCACCGCTGGCTTGGTAATGATAACAATGATAAAACCTTTATTATTTTTTTCCTTCATATCCTTTGCAATCTCTTCCACCACCGCTCCATTTCCTCCCTGGACATAAATGGCAATACGCACAGTCACTGGAGATGAACAGCCTAATAACTGACATTATATGAATTCGATAACACGCGTCTATAGAGGTGTGCGCAACTTGATTGAAGCTGTAAAACAAACTTTAATATCCTAGTGTGTTAGAAGTGGTAATGATAAGGGTTGGATAGAGTTGGGTAGTAACTCAATTGTGCAGAGTTGCCAGACTGCCAGTGCGCATTGTAACTCTTATACTAACGCTAATGTCGAAAAGATAAGGCCTGGGACTGCTAGTGTCTCGCAGTGCTATAGATTTCAGTGTTGCTAATGCATTCAACATATTGGTTTACTATTGTTGTACTGGTCTATTGGTGTCTTGGTGTAGAAAAACTGAATAAATATCATGCTTCCACTGCAGTTTTTTCCACACGTACATGCACATAACTTAGAAGCAGTGGACCGAATGAGGCGGACGCAGTAGATGGAACCAAAACATTCAAATGGCAAGCTGTGCCAAAAGTGATAATGGGTTGAATGATTTTGGCCATACATACGACTGTGATTATTCCCACAAACATTACCAATTCAATTTGCGTACAAACTGATAAACTAATACAAGAATACATCTTGCTGCCCCATTCTATGATATCAAAATGCTATGATATATGTATAGGCTATAGCTGCATGGCATAAAATGTGTTGTTAGGGTAAATGTAACAACTTTGCTCTGGGGTAGCATCAAAAGAAATTAATTTGGACTTTAAAAACAAATAGCTAAATGCAGGAAGTTTAATGCCATACAATGAAACATTCCAGGCAAAGAAATAAAATCTCAAAGGAGACAAGCAGATGGTGGACCCTGAACTAGAAAAGTAAAATAGTACACCTAAAACAAAAGAAATATAAATGTACTGAAAGGCCAATGATATGAAAAACAACCACTTCATTCAGCCTTGCTACAAGCCTCAAGGGAATCTACTGTAGTGTCCAATATTGTAACAGTAAATCTGGGGTATAAAGAGCAGCTTTGCACAAGTTCAGACCAGTTGTATGAGGTCAGCAGTAAACTTTATGAGTGCAGTGTGAATCAGCTGCCCTTTTGTTTGGATTCTCTAAAAGGAGCCCAATGACAATGCTGCTTATTCATCAGCATGCTATTTGGCTTGAGGTGGGCAAATAATTAGTTGCCAGAAGTAGGTTTTTGGCAAAGAGTAGAAAGGGGAAAAATACAGCGTCTACTCAACAAGCTCTGAGATCACAGCGAGGTACCAGCTGTGTCTGTTGTCGACGGGGAACAGTTTCAAGACCTTTTTTTTTCTCTGCATATGGTTCCAATCAAGCTTCTCAAGAGTTGTTCCGGCTTTTTAAAACAAGCTAAGGTTCTGTGTATTTGCAAACGCCGGATTAATTGAAAACATGGAAAAAACATCTCGGTAATATGCAGGCTGACATGTCCAATGATGACATCTTGTTTAAGCAACAGCATTTTTCAGCAAGCACCAAAATCAGAGAAGAAGAAAAAAATGAATTTGGCAAGCTTGCAGGTCCAGCAACTGTTTTACATTAAGTTTCAAACAGCCATGCTCATTCTAGCACATTTAAGCAGTGCAATTCAGGCTATAAAACGTGCTGCCGAACTGTCTAGGTAAATTTTATGTTGTGGCTAAATTCAATTCAGATGGGGAATATTAAAAAGATTAGAGCGGTTAACTAAATGCAGATTTTGCGGTTTGTTTCGACAAGCTGAAGAAATTGATTTGTATAGGGCACTTCTTTCATTGTATGGCTGCTAATGATCTAGCGCAATGCTTTACTGCGAATGTAGCTCAAGGGTGAACCAAGACTCGGAATCATTAAACCCAACAGTGAGGCCTCACATTACCGAAATGTCAAGCGTAATTCAGTTATATTCATTAACCCTGCATACGATATCAACTTGCAAATAAAGGCGCTTAGTTAAAAATGTTAATCTGCTTTTTATGGGGGGGACATTAAAATCTAACAAGGCACTTCAGCCGCAGTTAAAGCTAGAATATAAATAGTGATACAGAGGTACGCAATCTGCTGTACGGGACATAAAGGATTAAATTGTTTTGTCATAAGTCGAAGTAGTCAAACTCGCCCATCCGGGAATGGTCAGTTGATACACTTGGATACAGGCTGGGAAAGGGCGTAGTCCATGAACCTCAGTGTCCATCTTGAATTACACCCCCACCTCTTCTCTCCCATCTTTTGTGTGCAAGGACAATAACAGCATGTGCACTGGCAGGGAGGACCTACGAGGTGCAGTATCTTGTTACCCTCGCAACAGAACATATGGAGAAGGCTGGGTTACATGACGACAAGTTTGGATATAAAAGTACACTCGCAGCAGTGAAAGTAGTAGTGGTAGTACTCCGATGAAAGAAACCTTAACCAGACATTTTGTAGCAACGTAACAATGTCAAAGTTTAGCGATGGAATCATAAACATTCTATTTTGTATTTGTGATTATTTACATGTTACCATCTTTATCAGCATTAAACCTTACATTCTTCCTTTTGCAGCATGACATATTAAGTATTCAACACTGCAAGATAGAAATCAAGAAACCTGGTTAAGAAATAAAAATGTTCAGCCAAGCGTTCACGAAAACACTATTACTTGAAAGCTAATATGATGCTGAATTGTATTGGACTCTCGACCATCATGTATCTGGATAGTGTCAGGGAAATAGCCCCAGTCTTTTGTGTACTCATTTGCATTTGGTGGGCGTAAGGAAGGGTCAAAGATCATCTCCATCACAATCCCCTTTGAGTGAAGGCCCACAAAGGACAGGAGCTTGAATGCTTTTAACCCAGCGGCGAGATGAGAGCTGCTCCTCCCTTGTGGAGGATGCCGTGTGCATCCGTCAATATGCACACACCTTTTTACTACAACATGCGGCAAGATTTAGCGTTTGGTACGATGAGAAGAAGAAAAAACTTGTAACCCGAAGCGAAGCGGTCTATTGCATATCAGTTTCCAAACCAAGAGAGTAAGCCGATGCCAGGGAAAGTGGAGCAGAGAGAAGAAAAACAAAAGACAGCACAGGGGGTAAAAAAAACTGCTTTTTCTTGTAGGCCTTTTGAATTGGAGAAGGCAACTAGGATCCAAGGCGGAAACTGCGGGGTTCCTTTGAGTTGTCAAGTTAAGTACACCATCCATCACTAACCTCGCTCATTTTATTCCCCACTGACTGGCAAAGACTGGCCGCTTTCCTTTGTGCTATCCAAACGCTCCTATGCCCCAACTAGTGTAAATAACATTTTCATTGGCTCCTCGTAATGACCCAACACACAAACAAGGCTGTAACATTCTGCAGAGAGGAGCACCATGAAATTAAAAGGCGAGGGCAATGGGGAGATGGGAATGTTGGCACACGAACAAGCTGCACACACAAACTGCCTACTCAAGGAAAGGATGCTATCTTGGAATATGTAGTTCAAATAAAGTTCATGCATTGCTTTAACGAGTTTTACAATATTGCAGATATAATCATCCCGTAATTTAAGGCTCTGGCTGTACAGAAATTAAATATGAAAGCTTAAGTCAACTCCAAAGCATATGTGTAGAGATAGAGTGGCTTTGGAAGTGAGGATTTGGGCAGTATGACAGCTGTGGCAACACAGGACACCAGGATGACCTGAAAGGACTAACATTTGTTTTTCTGCCTCAATGGAATCCACATTAGGAGGTTTAGTGGCATGGCACAGGCCCCCCAGACGTGCCCCTGTGGCAGCTGTGGCCCTGGTTTACAGTGGAAACACAAACAAGTGGTGCTTCCATGCATACATGTGCACTTAACACACATGAGGGATTGGGGTCACTTATGAGATCCAAGTGCAGTGTGGAAACAGATTTACAAAACAGAATACAGAAATATTCCAGCGGTTATGGCATCTTTTATGTAGAAGGGGTTTATGTTTTGCAAATGGAAGCATTTCATTGTGGTTGCAAAAAACATTCATCAGTCAGGAGATGCAATATGCCTGCACACAGTGTTTTATATTATTTGGTAATATATTACAAAGACCTATCTAACAACTTGGGGCTGGGACATGGGCATTATGCATACATGATGGACAGATTCATGGAGCGGAGGGAATCTTTATGTATATTCATTAAGTCAGAAGGATATGAGGCGACTCGTAACACGAGAATCCCCATTTGAATCATAAATCAATCAGGATAACATCAGCGGGTCATGTGATCTCGCACCAAACACTGGAATGTTTGATGTTGTCCTTGCATATGTCCCCCTCAATCAGGCTTGGGTCTTCTGTTCAAGTATACCAGTGGGAGGCACGCTTTTAAGATCAATGTAACATGTGGAACAGAGCAAAGTGAGAGGGAATGGCACCCAAGGGTTACATATAACACGGACCGACAGCTGGTGCTGCGAGCTATGACAGCCCTGAATTTGTATGGAATTCAATTCCCTGCTTTACGGCGCCACATTTGTGGGCAAATTGTTGAGCATCTCTGGTAAGAACATTAAAGCAGGCCTTTTATGGGTCTTCTAGCAGAGTGGGTCATATTAATGAGAGCTAGTGTCCTGCCCATGCTCCTCCTCAGTTTAACTGGTCAGCCTTTCAAAGGCCCACTTTGGGCCCTCAGCCACATCAGGGACATCTGGCCCCTCCATCTACAAACACCACCCTTAATGGGCAATTACAAAGTCTAGGGCATGGGAATACACTTGGATTTATGGATCCAGTGTATCCGAACCCAGAATCCACTGTCCATCATGGCCACATTAGGTTATATGAGACAGGAGGCTCATCAGACCTAATAAGCCTTATCCTTTCCAGAGGATCGCCATTAAACTCCCCCCCACTATGCCAGCCCAGCCATCAGTTCCCAGTCTAGTAAATTAAACAAATGAATGGCATCCTCAGTATTACAATTAAAGCGTAGAATAACATGAAGCTCATTAAGTCCACACTCCATCCTCAGTCATTTTGACTTGGGGAAAATGAATTAGAAATAATGTGTAAAGCAGACATTCAGTGTGTGCTCATGCTGTATTCGGTTTCAGCAGATTGATGCCAGGCTCATATTCACTGGTGCTGTAGGCTGCTTTCCTGAAGGGAGGGTGTGAGCGAGCCAGGTTACACAGCACCATTTGGGTTGCCCCTGACAACTCCTGGCTTTTGCCAACTTGAGCCCTCTTCATTGAAGTTCCCTCCTCTTGGTTTCACTCTACCTCCCTCCTTTTCAGTTGGGGTCTCCTGCTTTTATCAGGGCCCCTCCCCCGTTAGTCACAAACACGACTGCCTTATCCATGTCAAATTCATTGGAGACAGCCGGAGGAAGTCAATATGGAGCCAATAGATTCTCTGCTTGCACGGTGGAACTCCTCAGGCAAGAGCGGTGGCATAGCTCGAAATATCATGGCCGCTTAAAAACAACTCCAAGTTTGTTTTTTTCATTCATACCCAAGAACACACGGTTTATGAAACACACTTCCATCAAAGTTATTGAAAAGTACTACTCTTCCACAACAAGATGATGCAAGTCTGACATGTCCACAAGTGCTAAAGCCAGGTTGTTGTTGGTCAAACTCGCAACCCAGTACCAGGTGGAGAGGCACACCATTCTCTGCAAACACACTCGGCCACTACAGTGAACTAATAGTTGTCCAAAGTAAAGATAAGTTAGATATAGATAGGATCATTTTGAATTGAGTGGTCAGGGCCAACATGAACATAAAAGAAAACCTTCGATTCATTCAAAAGATCTGATTTGGTTGCCATCGTTACAAATCAAGTCTTTAGATTGCGCCCCAGCAGTATCTTTAAGACATTTAAAGTCTGTGAATTTTTTTTTAAAGTTACCAACACCTTAACTGCAGCCATTGATGCAAGCAGGTCTTTGTTGTTGCACCATTCTGGAACCAATTTCACTTACCAGCCATATAAAAGTTAAAAGTAGTTCAAAATTAGGGAACCATCCCAGACATAAAAAAAGGGGTATTTGAAGTCGCCTGTATTTAAATGAAAAGCTGGCTCTAATATTGAGGGGATTCTTCATATTAAATACAAACCAGGCGGAATCATCTTGTTAATCTTCCCTCGCCCAGACAGCAAAGTATAAATTCTATCAAAGTGTGAAATTTATAACTGAAATATCAGTGACAGCGAGGGCAAAAGACATTGTATTTGGGGGTCGTTTTTAGCAATTAACACCTGCCAACAGGCTCTCACCTCGTGTCCAGGGGCCTCAGGTGCAAGGAGGGGCAACGTGTGACCTGATGGAAGCCACACTCCAGTGCCAAGCAGTCATTTCCTCTCCATTGATAGGCCATTCTTTATTTAGCGACGCCTGAGGAGGTGTGCTTTAGCCGCCGTAGCCGCTAACACTCACCGGCACCAGTGCTAAAAATAAACTCAAATAACCCGAGGCATATTGGTCACCGGTCACAACAAGAAGGATTTTCCACCCATATTGGAGGATAACGAAGTTTAACACATGGGGTAAGGAATATATCAAAAGCCCAGAAATGGTGCATCTTAGGTTAATGTGGGATTTACTGTCTGTACTACTGAATGCTTTTGTTTGTACAATCACCAAATCAACCACAATAAGCACTTGAAATCACCCATAATTACTACATCAGCTCACAAATATATTTAATTTATACATTAGGCCAAATAGAGAAGCATCTCTGATTATTCTTAAATGAAAAATCTTACATTTGTTTTAAATATAAATGTTTTGCCAACACTAACTTCAATTAAAATGAATAAAGTAACTATAAGGTTTGACAAACCAACCATAAACAATATAAATAAAGTCATTATTTAACTTGGTTTTCGTAACACTGTAGGATGAAAAGCGCCATATTACAGAAGTAAAGTGTTTTCTCTGCCTCATATTTAAATGGATTAAAAACATGGAGGTAAATAAACATGAGCAGGAAGAACTAAGCCTTAACATAGCATCACTAGTGAATATATGAATCACCACCTGTACAGCACTCTCCTCCCACTCAACCAATAACTGTGGAAGGGACAGTGAATACTAACAACGTGAGCGAGCGTCTCCTGGGCTTCTGTTCTGCACGCGCACCGCAGAATCCTAAATGAGCTACTTGGACAGAAAACATAGGCTTGAAGAAAAAAAATACCAGGGTGAAGGATGAGTAGCGGTGAAGGCAATGAATTTTAAGGTTGGGGGATTTTTGATGTGACAGGGGCTAGTTATTTGCTGGCAGTGGCGTAGCCTTTACCAACAAAGACCCTTTCATATTTCCTGTGAACAGAGACAGAGACTTCCATTAATCCCCAAAGGGAGGGCACATCCCGGGCCGCTCCTCCGCACATAAATTACTCTTCCTATGTCCTTCCTCCCCATTACTACGCAGTGTTTACAGCATGAAGCGTCGGCAAAGTAAGCAGAACGGCCAGCCACACATCCTTAATGTGTTAGTCAGCCTTTAAAATGGCTTTGTCAACGCATTGTGTACCACTCAAGGCCGCATTAACCAAGTCGTGACCGAGACGGGAGTTTACAGAGTACTGGGAGAATAGGCTAGACCACAGTAAAAGAATGACAGCAGTAGAGCAATTCTGAGAAAGTCGAAAAATTCTAACGGCAAATATTCTAGCCTGTTGAAATGGTACGTAAATGGACAGCTCAATGGAAAGCTCATGACGCATAGCTTCTTTAGATGATGATGCAGCTCGGTGTCTTCCAAGTAGTAGTGGCTTGAATCAATGTACTGAAAACCAAAGGCGTTAAACTAACACGCGAGTTTGTGCAAAAGGCAATTATCAGTCTCTCCAAATCTAAAGCAAACAAACGTCTTGGTTGCATTTGTGGACGATTAATTCTGCGACAAGAGAAATTGATCCGAAGATTGGTCTGAGGTCGTCCGGCACTAACCCACAACACATGCACGACATTTGTCTTGCCCAGAGCCACAGCCTCTCCATGTCCCCACTGTCTCATTCTGTGTGCATTCTGTCCGCCGTCCACATATGTGAGGAGGAGAAAAGCTCGGCACAGCTGTTACATTTCTGAACACAAGAAGGAACCCACAACATGCCAATCCCCACTTATCCCACACAAAATACAATCCAACAGTGGCGCACAGCTGTACACATACTTGGAAGCCTGGCCCGGGCTGGTGGAGGGCATGATAAGCGACTATAGAAGCGTCGCCTGGCCCGCATGGCATGTTCACAATGGATTTGTGGGAAGAAAAGACCAGATAGAGATGGAAATGGTGAGCGGAATGTATAGGCAAAGGTTTACAAAAGTACCAGCATTCCCACTTATGCATGTGCCCACAGTCTGGACCAGCCTTTTTCCGAACAGACACAAATCAATGAGGTGCAATTGCATTTTCCAACTGCATTGCAGACAGACCAATAAATGAAGACTGCAGGATCACTGTAGAAGCTTAGGGAAGGCTAGACTCTAAATCAGCTGCGGTGAGGTTTCACTGAATGCATTTCCCAGTGCACATCAACACACACTTACCGGTACAATATGCACAGTATTAATGAATGCTGGAGCACTCTACTCATAAGATGCTTAGTGTGAGAGTACTTTGCTTATTAGCTTGTCTGCCATTAAAAAAGGTAACAAAAGCCCCACTGTTTGCTTACCAGATTGTTCGGATTATCGCAAGTGGCACAACAATGTGAAAGAATGAATAACAGCTATAACGCCAAATCTTTCTCACTCAGGCTTCATTTGACACCAGGCAAACTCCACGGCATGAATAAATTCTAACACTCAAAGTCGTAAAAAGTGTCAACCACGCATACTTGCACATCTGAAGTTTGGGATATCGCAAAGTGACTTTTATTGTTCGCCCGTCTTGTATCATCAAATATCTATTACTGGAGAGCCACACGTTGCCTTTTGCCTCATGAAACCTGATTGTTTAAATGTGTCGAGGAGGCTTAAAATAGCTTAACAACTTACAAATACTTCAGAGTGAAGAATGCGTGGCTGTCTCGGGCAATGAATTGAATTAATATACAGCATTAAAGCTCATGAATAAATATCCCCGTTTAGGCAGCTACTCAATCTTTGGAACAGATGTGGAGACGGAACAATGCGTGCTGGTGTTGCCTACTATACTAACGCTGTGCACGGACTGGTATAGGCAAAACAAAAGGGGGTCTGTGTCTTCTGACCGCCAGCCCAATTGGACAACACATTCCTGTTGGAACAGAGGGCACACTTGGGGGGGGCAAGCACAGTTGTGTCTCTGGTATTTTTTATGCAGACCCCCTAAGTGGAAGGAGTGGGCTAGACTCCAAACAAACTCTAAAAATGCAGTCATAAAATGGTCAGGATGTTTTATGGTAGGTTAAGGGTCACACTGGTGGTCCACAAACAAAAACACACTGGCCTTTTTTCCTGGTAGAAACAAAAAGGAAAGGTCAATTGCTGGTTTATATTAAAGCGTTGCCATTTAAAAAGGGGATGTACCCATTTTCTTTTTCTCGCTCTAAAGTAAAGAGTTTTGTCCCAGAACAGACATTGTAAAAGAAGCTCCTAAAGCCAAAATCGGGCCGATCTATTTTGGGATTTTTAGTTGTTAGCAGTGGTGCGATCGCAAAAAACTGGTTGTAAAACATGTGTACAAATTAATCACAGTGAATAATTATGATGTTAGTAGGTGTTAACAAAGTGACAAATATGTAAAACAGTAAAACTCAAGGCTTTTTCATTTTTCTTTTTGGTCAATTTAAAATGGCTGTTAAAAGGAAACATTTTAAGATGGAGGTTTAATGAAAAGTTCAATTTGATGTTTTTTTATTGCGCCCTAAAAGCTTCAGCCCATTTTCAATAACAACAGACTTGAACAGAATGATCTTCATAGAAGCTTGTTCCTGAGTAAATGAATGGGAAAAAAAAATGGACATCTCCTCCGTGTGCTACTGCCTGCAGAGCATAAACACCTAAATGGAATTAATGCCCTTATTGGCTTTAACACCTGTAACCATGGTAACTGCAGTGCCAACCAAAAAAAGAGGTGCGATTATATCCATCAGGTAGTGATAAAACGGCAACAACAATGTGTTTTTGCTTCCTAGTGTTTTTAAAAGGGGGTGCGCAGTTAAGTGCTACATTTGGAATCATTTCATTAAAGAACCAACTGAAACAGGAACAACTGGAAGACTGTCAAAATGCAGCCATCAAATGAAGAATAAAGTCAAACCAACCAAAAATTATTAATCACATTTAAATCTGTGTAAATGTGTCGTTGTCTTTAAAACTTTAAAACATAGTATTTGTGTATTGCGTGTGAACAGAAACTAGAAACATTTCAAAGACAAAAGCCATTTTGTACCCTTATCTTTGAGTGGTCACTCCTTTTCAACCATGAACTCCTTGTAACCTTCCGATTTAGAGTCACAACCATATTTAGCCACAGACTGAACATACCCTAAGCGCCTGTTTCGCCACATCAGCTGGCACCCACTTGTCCGTGCATGCAGTCTCTCCTCAAGATCTAAAGCTTTTTTTTTTGTTGCGATATGGAGCTTTTCAGGTTCCAAAATAACCCTCCCACTCAAATGTACCCACTACCCAAAGAGGAGCGATAACATTTTTCCCCCTCCTGCAACTTCCGAGTGCAGTGCATTCGGTGAAAGCACTCCACCTGGCCACAAATCTGTCACAGCACTCGGGAACGCACCAAATCCTAATGCATTAGCCTCTTTACTTCTCAGGGAGCACACAAACACTCCAAAATTTCAACAAGCTCCTCTAAATTAGTACTTCGGAGATGGGCTGAAGGAGAGACATTGGGGACTCCTTTAAATGAGGTTAGACCTAAGCCCACTTGTAGACCGCAAGATGGATGTATAATTGGAGCAAATATTAAAAAAAAATGTCCAGCAAGGTGTGTCTCTTTGGGGACACAATCTAATGACATTTATGGAACGGGTAGAGCGTATTTGTGTTTCTTTCCGCATTATTCATTTCCACCGGGAAGCTGGTGTGGTCCTGCTAACAAACAATACATCAAGCCCCTCCAGAGTCAATGAAAATACTTTTATTTCCAGCCCATAAGGGACCCAGAATGATTATAAACACTAGTACTGAAGCCCGGAAAAAATAACATCATAGCATGTTGATCCAATATAAAATGCAGGTCTCCCTTGCCTCCCACAAGGTTTTACAGACTGGGAAGACAGAGCTGCTGATATAACATGCGTTTGATCTAGTCTCTCCCTCTCCCTCTCAGCGGTCTGCACTCTTCATTTTGTTTGCCAGTGGAGATTTTCCCTTTTCCCTTCCCTGTCCACACACAAATGCCAAGATGACAAATAATAAACTGCAAATACATAAAGAAAAGCTTTGATTTGTGAATTCAAATACACGCATTTGCTCAGCGGATAAAGATGACCCAAGAGCAAGGAAGTACAGCTGTAATTCCTTTTTTTTTTTTTTTTTTTTAAAGATGACCCAAGTGCAAGGAAGTACAGCTGTAATTCTTTTTTTTTTTTTGCACTCTAGAGTTTTAATCCTTGGGCAGTTCAGGCATTCCGCCCTGATCTCTGAGAGCCAGATGTATGGGGGCACTGGGATTCAGAAAGCACATGTACAATTTTCCCAACTGATTATGCTTTTTAAAAACGACTTATTGAAATGAAAAAGCGGGAATAATAAAAAAAAAAGTCGGCCCTTAGGTTGGATTCAAACACCAAGCTCCTTAATAAACCCAATTCATTTCACCCCCTACGGGTCCAGCGCCCTCGATCACTAGTGACAGCCATGAAAGGTCAATAACCTTGGCTCGGAGCTCTCATATGGTTAGCAATGCTGTAAATTAACGGGTCGCTGCCGTTATTCCAAAGTCTTCAAGTCAGTCGAAGAGAGCTTATCTTCTCCAAAAGGTCATGGTGCTTAGAACACTTAGCGAAAGAGTGAAGGGCAGATCACGTGCCCTATACGAAATGGAGTGTTCACGAGTGCTCACGCCGCTGGACTCTGCTGATGGACCATAAATAGGAGCACCTCGGAGCATGTGTTGCCGATGTTGAGCTGAGCGAATGCACACGTCCTTATGAGATCAGCTCCCCAGATCAATAGAAGACGCTTTGATATTTATGTCTGTATATGGAATAAATGTGAAAGATCGAGTATGCGAGAGTCTGAATCTGAAACATTTTGGAAAATACCAGGGATATTTGGAATTGACCGCAAACACTACCAACGCCTTTTACAATGTACTGGCATCCGATAGAGTCAAACTTAATACCTTGAAAGTTTTTTTTTTAGTAAGACTACTTCGCCACCTCCTCCCAATACCAGGAGATTAAGCCCTCCAGGCAGAAGGGATTTTCAGATTTTTGCGGCCTTGATCGGTTCATCATGTTACCGTCTGAATGTCATCCTTTCACTGTTTTAATCTGCTGTCTATATCACTTCCCTCCATGAAAAATGTTCTTTCAATGCACTCGTGTTTATGTTGGAGAGTGGAAATGCATGAGTTTGCCCACTGGGGATTCCTTGTCCTTGATTTTCTCCATTTGCAAATTAAGAAGGAATTAGGAGCGTCAGGATTAATGTCCTACATCCCCTGCTGGTCGGCATGCAGCACAATCATTGTCATGTACAAATTAGATTGCGCAGCATTAGCCACACAAATATAGATTTAAATTAATTGGTTGGCCCTATTGTGGTGCTTGTTAAGCAGAACTACTTGGCTAATATATTATGATGTCAGCAAATTCAACTACAATCGATGTAGATCAGGGGTAAATGCTCTCTTGTTCAAACTGTACAGCAACACATCTACAGACAATGAATGAATCTATTGTTATCTTTATAAACAAAATAAACTAACATTTGAGTCATTTAGCAACACTCTTGCCGTTTTTCTGTGTTCTTGCAAGCTTTTTGCACGACTTCATTAAAACACACACATTCTTATCCATGAACCGATACAACTTGACATTCCTTGGGTTGACATGAACTCAGGCAAATTCTTCTACACAAAAAGAAACTATTTGGAGATACAAGGTTACCAGTGTATCTGCTGTACATAAAATTAGCCGAGCTCCATCCTCCTGCTCGGGACGCCGGTTATACCCTTCAGTGAGAATCCACCCCCTCCGGCTCAGCGCCCACTGCGCAGCCGGTGCTACAGGAAATAAAGTGGCGACATGCTGCACGCTCTTTAATGCCTCAGTAAATATCGACAAAGGCAGAGATAATATAAGTCCAGACAAGACAGGCCGCAGAGCGATATGTTGCTCAATGCCACTGTGTGCACTCAAATGGAGACTGGAAATTGCTGCGGGTCAATCATAATATCAGTGCAGCAATGGCAAGCTCCAGTGTCAGCAGGCCTGGGCACACTACATCACTGGGGACGGCTAATGCGGATTGCTACCTATGCTCATCTTAATGAACCCACTGTTTGAATAGGCGACAAGGGCAATGTCCCCAATTACAAAGCAAGGCTTTAAGATTGACTTGGTGTGAGGTAAGCACAATTTCTCCGAAACTATACGGTACAGAAGCCATATCATTAATAGGGAAATATATATGGAACATTGTGGATAATGAGATGATAAGCAATCTTTGAAAATTCCCCAGGGGAACATACATTTTGCTAATTGCTACAAGGATTACAGGAAATCAATAACGCATTACGACTTCTTGTAACAGCATAAAGGAAATAAAACAACTTTATAGTCGTATGATGCTGGTATTATATTTGCAGTTTTACAAATCCATGTAGGCTAAATTAAAGCAAAATTTCTAACCATGCAAAGCAATTTAAATAACTATGCTAAAAGATGCATTTAGACAGAAAATATATTTGAAATGCTTGGTTTATCAAATGGTAACCTTTATTTACGTTCTAGCTGATTCTAGGTAAGCTATATTGCTATATTTGTTGACATTTCAATAACAATTTCCCCTATTCTGCACCAAATAGCAATGCTTTGTGAGAGCGCAAATACAAATCTCTAGCCACCGACTGGTTCTTCGCACAGATATGATCAATCACCGCGCAACGACGGCCTTTCATTCATCCTCTTCCTCTACAGGCCATAGCTTAGAGCACTGTATCGAATGCTTTCAAAAGGCACCACGAGGAAGTATCTATAAGCACCATCTTTACCACCACTCAGACAGCCATCCATCAAAAATATTACCAACACGGCCAAAACCGACACATCACACTCCTGACTGAAGTCATGCACGGCCAAGGTCACTCCTGAGAAGCCAAATCAAAGGAAAGGGGGGGGGGGGGGGAAAGGCTAAATGCTTTCTGTATTGTCCTTGCATTACTCAATTAAGCCACATCACTCATTTGACAAAGCCCAGGGAGACTTTCTATCTTCGCTAGTTGGAGTAAAACGGTGACAAAAGACGAGCAGAGATGGAGAGAGAGGGTGAGAGGATAGAGAAAAAAGGATGCATGGACAGTGTCATGAGATATGACCTAGTCAGTTGTCAGGGGCTAGTGTCCGGAGAATCGCTGGTGCGTTGTAATTGAAGCCCTTGCCGGAACACAATAGTTGACGTGGCCCGCAGGAGGTAGTCGTCTCTCTCCCGTCCCCAAAGCAGGATATTGGCCTTTTGTGAAAGTGGTTACAGTATCTGGGTCAATTAATGCATCCCTGCTTCAAATGTCTCTTTGTTGTCAAGAGAATAATAGAGTGGCAATTGGTGTTGTACTCTTGAGCGCCGTAGAGCGAAGTTTTGAAAATGAAAAGCCTCAGTTGATACGACCAATTTTCACTTTCAATTAAGAACTATGGTACTTTGCTACATTGTTGTTGTAGTAAAAGTTGTCCTCTGCATTTGGCGCTTCAATTCTGTATGAAAAATGATGATGAACCCAAAGGTTTTTTAGTTGAGGGCAATAAAAGTGCCAATAAGAAACATGAAGAGACACATAAAAGATGCAAACTCCACCACACTTCATGGTCAGGGAACACGAAACCAGGAATCAACTGTAACTGCAACTGTACAAAACAGCTGACATATTTTGGGGGAGGTGTGATTTGCCGTCTTGAAAATGTTTTACGCGTCAAAGAAAAACAGACAGGGACAATATTAAAGGACGTTCTGCGACGCGGGAATGGAAAATGTGAAGATGAGACATGACACAAGGCGGAAAAACAAGCACAACCAAGCGAGAGACGGAGGGGGCAAAAAAAATAAATCGAACCAGTGGATTGCACATTAAACAGCTGGAGCGGCACTGCAAACAAGAAGCTTTTGTTTGTAGCGACATAGACCCACAGAAGAGATATGGAGTTGTTTGCTCAACCAACGCAAAAAGAAAAAACTAAAAAAAAAAACTAAAAAAGTCAGTGTCCACCGCAAGAAAAATGTGCAGTGAAATCTACAAATCCGTCCCCTCCGAAAAGTAAACAATTCACTTCACAGCGCCTGATGTATTGTCTTTGTTGTGCAAGCTGGCATTTTCACTCCATGCCGGCTTCTAATGTTGCACCGGTGAAAAACAACACTCCCGAGCCTGGTTATAAAAAGAGGCATATATGCAGAAAAGTCAGGTCAATCTGGCTATTTATACATGGCCTCATTACATAGTGGGGTCATCTTAACGTGCTCCCTGGGTGTTCTACTGACATTAAATAAAGCACAGAGGAGCCTTATGTGCCAGTCACACCACAATAGCAAGAGAATAATCCTTTCCGAGGCCACGTTCTGCCCTCACGACGGCACCTCCGCTCAGCAAATAGTCCCGCTGGATTTTGAAAAAACAAATACATCTTTTTCTTAACACTTCGGCGGGTAGTGGTTTAAAACTTTACCATCTGCTCTTTTCATTTAAACGTTGCCATACGAGGTAGAGGGACACGCTTGAGGTGGCCCAGGTGCGCTTTAGAGACACTGTAAACCCCCGCTAACCTTTACATGGCAGTGTGAAAAGGGCAATACACGTGAAAGGGTGCTTATCAAATCTGGAGACAGGCTGGGTGGCTCATATAAGTAATTAGGTTTAGACAATGTAGTTAATGGCCCGCAAGGGACAAGTGAAGCGTCGTTGATTTTACTTTGAATACAGTTCTGTGTATTATGGAACTATTTTTGTACAAAGCTAAAAGCGCTAAGTGCAAATGAAGTTTGAGAAAGGTGTTGTGCCTGATTTTTACTGTTTTGGAACATGAAAAATAGAACTAGTTCATTTTAAAACTCTACAGCTCTTTGTGTACTCCTCAATTAACGAATGCATTACCGGCACCCTAAATATTTATGAGTTTATAAGCACTTTTCACAAGTCTGAGCCCAGAGTGAGCTAACAAACATTAGCATGCTACCGCCCGACTTCCTGCTTCTCGGAAAATAAAACACTCGTTAAATAGAAACAGAGAAAGTGCTGTGGTCTCCTTTTCAACCAAATAGATTCTTTTACAATATATCTGTACTATGGAAAACAGATTTTACTTTTAATGACCTAGTTTGTGAAAATCTTTTAACTTCATAGTTTCTTCTATACATATACTATACATGACCCTTCATTTTAGCATTTCAAAATCACTTTATTATCCTAATTTAATCATGAATAATATTAAAATATGCTAATCCTGTCATTCCTATAACTTTGCATGCTACAGTCTGTAAACGGGCTGTAACCTTCCCCCAACCTTTACATGGCAGTGTGAAGAGAGCAATAGACTTGAAAGGCTGCTTATCAAATCTGGAGCCAGTCTCGGCGGCTGGCAATAAACAATCAGATTTGTAGTTACGGGCAAGAGTCAGAAAGTGGCGGTTAGGATTATACGGCCTGCTTGACAGTTTGTTGAAGTTTTGTCCAAACAGTTTGCTCTTCACAAGTCTTTAATACAAGAGATGCACCGTTATTTGTGCGCCGCCACGTCATCACCGGCACTGAGAGGCGTCCGAGTTAGACAGGCTAATTATACGTCAAGGACAAGCCTCCGCACACATTCTGCACAGCCATGACACATTAACAACTGGCCGATGGTAGACGTCGCACACAGAACGGGCTGCCAACAGCTGAGGGCAAGGGCCTGTAGCCGATAAGAGCAGGCTATGAGGAGAGGTGATGATAGGGCATAAGAGCAATGTCAAACCGGACTGCTAAAAGAATAAAACTATTTTCTATGTCCACACCACCTAATAAGGACAAATCATTTGCCAAGCTACGGTTTAGTTAATAAACTTAAAAAAAAAAAAAAAGGTCAGGTGTAAATAAAATATGCCTTGTTGCGTAGCGTTATAAAAGGGAGGCTCGAAAGTGGCGCCGGCAAATTAGCCACGGATGGGCGCTCAAATATGCTAACATTATTAATTCATTCTTGTTTTGAACTGCATATAGGAGATAAGCTTAACTTTTAAATAAGGCATCACTAGATTTGAGAGTCTGGAGATATCTATATATATATATATATATATATATATATATATATATATATATATATATATATATATATATATATATATATATATATATATATATATATATATATATATATATATATATATATATATATATATATATATCTATCTATCTATCTATCTATCTATCTATCTATCTATCTATCTATCTATCTATCTATCTATCTATCTATCTATCTATCTATCTATCTATCTATCTATCTATCTATCTATCTATCTATCTATCTATCTATCTATCTATCTATCTATCTATCTATCTATCTATCTATATATATATATATATATATATATATATATATATATATATATATATATATATATATATATATATATATATATATATATATATATATATATATATATATATATATATATATATATATATATATATATATATATATATATATATATATATATATTCGGTGTTTACGATTCTGTAGCCTATTTTACGTAGAATTGAAATGTTAAGTTGTATTTTCTTTGAGTTGGACACTTTTCACAATGAGCATATTTACTTACGATGGCAAACTCAGAAGTGCAATAGGAATCCTGTTTAAATACCACGCGTACTTTACAATTTATTGCAAAGAAACCAACTCCATCAATAACATAACCTTGCCATCATAGAGCATAAATTTATATTTTTAGAAGCCCTACTTAACATTCTAATATATAGTTGTGGTGTCCTTCCCACTAGCACTTCTATGTCATATTGAAGGAAAGAATGCATCAAAAGTTACCTTCCAGAACCATATACAGCCAAGATTCAATCTGCCATCTCAATATGTGGTAGTTATCTAGGCCATAGTGCTCCAAGGAAAAATGGGAAGACAGGCACAGTGATAGAACTCAAATTTATGCAGCTTCATAACAATAAAAAATAAAGCAGATTCCACTCCCAGCCACCAGCGAGGCTTTAACAGGGAACTGGAGTGTGGCCTTCATTAAAACATATTGATCACAGCAAACAAAGACCCTGGATTTATTGATTGGCTACTGAAAAGAAGGTGGGGAAAGGGGGTTGGGGGCAATGGACCGCTCTTGCAAATAAACTTGAAGGGAAACTGCAGCCTTAGCATGAAAAATATATGGGCTGGCTTAAGATGGGCTCTCCAAAAAGAGACACTGATCATGGGACTGGCCTTGATGTCCCACTATGATAAAAAGGAATATATGAGACATGCAGCGGTCCCAGTTGTATTTAAAAGAATGGGCTCCACGGTGCCTGATGACTTCTCTGAATCTAATCTCCAAGAGGGATTTGAATTAAGGTAGCCATGTAGTCAATTTTTCAGCAGACGAAATCATCCTTGGAAGACCTCATGCTCCTCAAAGATTCTGACAAAGGGACAGTTCTTTTTACCGACAGTCAGTTCTCTCTTCTGTCACTTCTTTGAGTTAAAGCACAAGTAGCGAATAGGTTCACCACTGAAGCTTGCTATATCTTGTGAGATACAAATATTGAAACGTCTTTCAAACAAAGCAAAGATGATTTTTTTTCCTAGAAATGGTTGGCTACATTTTAATGTGTTATAAAAAATGTTGTAATATTTTTTGTCAAAGGAAAATGAACTGCACCGACTCAATAATTCACTTATAATGAAACTCCAAATGCTACCCACGCATTTCTAACCACTAAAGCATAAATCTACTTTGTCATTTTTTCCACTTCCAAGACTAGATCCGTCTTTCCAACAATCAATCAAGTTTGCCATCCAGGTCAACATGTGCATGCGATGAGCAGTGCATCTGTAGCCCCCCTGGTGATGGGTCAGGACCCCATTGGCCGATTCTCATTTCCAACTGCACCGCACCAGGAAACCCCCTCTTCACCTCCTCCTTGGCCCCCAATTCTGGAGCAGGAAAGGGCTTGGAGTACCAGCACTTGGCCTGAGTTACAGGAGAAGGTCGAGCGGGGTCATGTCTCGCCAAACATTGGGGCCCCCTTAAAAATACCAGAATGGCCCCAGCTGTACCAGGGGCCATCAGAATCTTAATGTAGCGCGGAGAACCAAAAACAGACAAAAATGGCTCCACTTAAGGCAGAATGTCAAAGTTGTTGTTGAAATTTCCAATTGGCTGAAAAGGAGGTCTGGCTTGTACTAACATTGCAAAAAAGATGCAATTACCCCCTAATGTTAGATCAACAAGATACATTTAGCCTAAGAGATTTTCCTCCAATTCGTGTTCTCATCGCTGACACTAATTGTTCCAATCATATTATGGAGCTAACCGACTGGAAACCCACCCCCCACATGCACTCCGAGCTTAGACCCTCTTGACATGCTCATTTTAAATACTTGTGACCTAACCAAGGCTGAAGCGGGCTATAAACACATACTCCCTTTGCTAGCATAAATGAAAAAGGCCAAGTGAAACGAAAACAAAAGGCAGGGTGTAGGAGGCAAAAAAAACAGAAAGTAGAATGAATGGGTTTGGGGGTTGAGATGGCAAAAGAGTGTGTATTAAGCTCAATTAGGCTGTTGGGCTTCTCATTAACCCACTTTTGGGAAGGAAAACCTCTGCTGAATAATGTTCCGACTAGCTCACACAGTGCAACCCGTGCTTTAAAGACCTCATGTGAGAAAATAAGAATACAGTGCAATGTGTGTCAGCTCTCTGAAGCCAGCACAATTCCATTAGAAACCCAGGGGCAAACCACCCACAGCAAGCAACATGAAATTAAATGCAATTTAGTAAAACAAGTCACGCTATCAAGCAACTAAACTACATGGTAAAAATGCAAGGCAAGATGGGGGCAAGTAGAGAATGTTTTATTCAGGTTGAAATGTGCAAGGTTGGAGTTTTCTTGTCTTCTATTCTATACATTCAATTCTATACATACAATGGGAAGGAATCTTTGAGGAATTGAGCCAATAATATGGACACTAGGACAAAGCCACGATGAAGGAATATACTGAGAAGCTCATTCTTTGTCATTCTATTATGTTTCTCTTTGTATGATGATGATGATGATGATGATGATGATGATGATGATGATGATGATGATGATGATGAATGACATATTATTCCATATATTCAACACGCAAAATGAATTATGAGCAAAGCTCTCATATCAACAAGATTATTACCACTTTGATACTAAAACTTGTCATTTCATTTGTACTGAAACCATTTAAATCATTGACCTAAAAAGTTGGAAATGTTGATAGTATAAAATATGTAATATTGCATCTTTAAAGTTGCATTCTGTTGAGTGGCACAAAATCGATTGTATAAAGCTTGAATTTGACATTGCTATTCCCCAAAAACTCTCAGCTGTAGTGGACCTTTTTCAGTAAAGTAAAGTTGAAAGAAAAGTTCAACTAATGATGCCATCTAATGGTTCTGGGAACTACAGGCGACCCTCTTGGCATGTTTTCCTCTTTGCTAAACAACAGGGGAAAGTCAAAGGGAGTCACTGAGGCATCACTTGACTAGCTCCGAGCGAAAGCCTAGTCATGCCCTGAGGAACCTGATTAAATCTTGCAAACAATCAGCTCCGTTAACCAGGCAAGTCCCCCCAATTGCCATCATCAAATCCACAGGATGTCTTCAATTTGCGGCATACAATGTCAGGCGTTTGCATGCGAACTGCCTCCATTTCCAGCTTTTACTGTCCCACTCAGAATGTGTATTGTTAGACGGGTGACAAAGACGAGGCTATAGGATTGGACAATGGGTTTGACGAAATTGAAATGGCTCATCTCTGGTGCAGCCCATGCGACGTGACACTGTATGCTGGAGACTGTAACAGACACTTTTCACAATGTGCATATTGTATTACGGTGATGTACAATTGGCTTTCTTTCAAACTCAAATTGTACTCCAAGTCAATTTTCTGAAAACAACGCATTTAGCAAAATTACAAGCCGAATTTGGCTTCAAAACCTGGTGATTCAAGTCAATAATTTGGAATACATTACTACATCAAACCTACTACACAAGAGCTCCTCCCTGTTGTTAAACGACTGGACGCATGTGCCCCATAGGTCAGACAGGTTTAAATAACAAAACATCATTCATTATTTCTAACCATCGGGTAGCAAACTTAAGCTAATGTAATGCAAGAAACCATTAGGATTTAACCTGCATGGGGCGAAAGAGGTCAAACAAACTCCAATTTCCACTCAAAAACATGCATTTCATACCAGAACAGTGGAGGGTTAGCTTAGTCTTATAGCCCCTCTCCACAGTGCGGCTTTTGTATTTTAAAACATACCGCAGGAGCCTTGAGAATAAAGAATGCGGTTTCATTAACATCCCTTGCATTACAATGACACAGGAGTAGCGCCCCACTGTCAAGGAAATCTCTATAGAGACCGTCGGGGGAGGGGAGGAGAGAAAAGGAGCGAGAAAGAAAGGGAAGGGGTGTAACTAAAGTGGAACCCACTCCCGGTCACGGCTCCTCCACAAAGCAACTAAGGGGAATCCATCACCTGCAGGTTGAAACAGGGATCTCAAGCACGATAGGTAAAGATGTGAAAGCTACAGAAGGCGCGTTTGTTTGGTCTGCGCCTTGTCAATGTTGTGCAAGGTTATTAAACGATTATCCAGAATAACTGTGACTAATATCAACTAGTGTAGACTATTTTAAATGATCCTTAAACGTCATCTGGACTATTGTGGTCAAAAGTATCGGAAATAAGATACTAATTTGAACATGTATCAATACTACAAAAACTAAAATCACATTACAATTGCACAATGTGACCTTTCCTGAACAGATTAAGAATGATATAAGATAATCCTTTAATGTCCACACATGGAGAAATTTCATGATATAAATATGAATGATATACATATACATACACATAACATAAATGAGTTATGTTGATTTTGTTTTGAAAATGAAGATGTATTGTCCGTTTTTTGTTGTTTGTCATAATTGTGGTACTGAAATCAGTATTTGGTATCGAGCCTATTCTTAGTATATAAATAGTTTTTTACTATTGTGACTCCAAAACACACATCAAAAGACATTTTATCAAAGACAGCTGCACGATCAAACACAATGTGCACTTGTTTGTCATGAATAATACACTACAATCATAAATATTCCCTGACAATTCCCTTCCATATGCCTTTCTAAAAGTTATCTGGTTATAAAGATCAGCATAAATAATACTTTGACTGGTTAAATAATACATTTTTTAAAAATGCTGACTTGTAAACTACTAAAACAATCATTAGTTGGAGCTATATTATTGAGTAAATTGTGAAAAGCGGCTATTTCAAGATGATACATGTGAGCAGTCAGTTGCACGTTTGACGACATCATCAAAAGTCACATTGTTTAAGGTGTAGGTGTTCAATGATGCAGTACAGTAAATACTTGATATTCCAGCCATGTCTTTGTCTATTTGAACTTGCACAAATAGCACCAAACAAGGTAAAACTAAAAGGAAAGCTACATCCATCAATCTCCTCTTTACTTTGACCCCTTTTGCTTCCCGTCACTGCCAGCCCCGCTCCTCCCCCGACTCCCCTGACTCACACCGATGGCTGCGTGCAACTTTTAGGCACGGACTGTGAAATCGAACTGAAGCGAGAAGTGTTTTCTGGTCCCAAACAACCTCCTCTCTCTCACCTCTCGACTGACAGGACAGTGATGCATTATAAACTTTATTACTGTCTGTACGTTGTTTTGTGCTGACTGCTTATAAACCTGATCCATCATTCCAACTATAGACTTGCCAGAAAGCTGTATTCAGAAGAGAATCCCAATGTGTATTACCTTATCAAATGTGCACATGAATCTGAAATTAGGGCTGCTAGAAATTATTACTTTGCTACCCATGAATGTGATTTGTACTGAATCTGACCCAGATAAAGCTAAAGTGACTCCACTTAAGGCCATCCTGATTGAGTAAATACATAATGCACACATTTCACTGTACCGTATTTTCCGGACTATAAGTCGCACCAGCCAAATAATACATATAAATTGCACTGGAGTATGAAATGAGGTGTGAAAATAACAAATAATATCACATATAACTCGCTTCAGAGTATAAGTATTTAAGTATAAATATAGTATAGGTCGCACCCTGGCCAACACTTATGACTTGTAGTCCGGAAAATACGGTAATTATTAGTCTGTCTGAGCCATAAAACTTGGCTTGGCACTTGGCATGTTTTGGAGTCAGTGCATTGACCAGAAAACAATTATTCGATCACTAAATGAATTCCGTCGCAATTAAAACCGATCAAATCGTTTCAGCTTCATCTAAAATCATGCATAGCAACAGCAACAATGTACCATGTATTTGCATTCCCTGGATCAAAGTGAAGCTAATTAGCAAGAGACTGCTGCACAATAATTGCGTCCGGAAAGTACAGAAGGCATTGATTGTTTGATGGTAGCAATATGCATGAGTAATTAATTCAAACATGTGCTGGGGGAAAAAAAACATATGCCAAATGTAGAAAACAGTCAATCAGTGGTCAAGAAGTTTGTCTGTGACGGAGCAGCAAGTCGCACAAGCAGCGCAGTCTTCTCTAACAGACAAGACGGGAAAATACGTCAGAAGCTTGTTCAGGTCCTCCTTCGGCTGTGAAAGCAAACAACCCTCTAACCCCCGAGACGCACACAGGCAAAGCGAGAGCGTAATCAGCACCCAGCACCCAGCACCCAAGCCAAATTTCACTACTCACCGTTAAAAAGGGGCTGTCCCTCCTTCGTCACACCACGAACCACTACTTTGTACGCGTCTTGCGAGAATCCCGGCTTGCACGTGGGGGTGCCCTCTGCTGCGATCTGCAAGAGGAAGAAGAACGAGAGAAATCATGAATCCAAATCCGTAAGAATAGCTGCCACCTAAACGTCTTGGTCACGTTCTTCTGGTCCCCGCCGCATTCGCACAAAAGCATCTGTTGTTTTTACAGCGCGCACCGCAATTAGAGTAATGAGGCCAAAAGGGTTAAGCATTAGCCAAAAAGCATGGCTAGGCAGGAACAAGAACCATTTGTACCTCCAACCAAAAGGGGCCCCGAGTGAAGGGGTTTTGGGTGATAGCCGCCCTCTTGTTCTAACCCTCTGATCAACCCGCTGCACTGGACAAACACTCCACATTAAAAGCAGCGCCGGGCAACTCAAAGTAAACACTGACGAGGCTTTAGGGGACACCATAAACGTGCAGATGTAGCCTCAAGGCTGTTTGCGGTGTTGTTTTTGCAATGATTGGATGCACAGTCACAGATTATGATGCCCAGACAAGGCTTACTTTGTGAAGCAAGGACATAAAACTTGCAGCCAACAGTTGGGCTTGTGTCTTCCGCAAGCATAAATTACCCAAAAGTCACCAAGCACGACTGCCTGAAATGCTCCGGCGTCCATGCGAGACTATGAACATATATCAAACAGCCCGTGGCATTGATTTAGCCACTGGAACACTAGCCCCAGCCGGATTTTGTATTTTAATTAGTGGATGCAGTAGAATGAAACATGGGGAAATAGTTGTGCGACTGAAAAAGAGCATTGTGTAGCAGTGCCACTTGCCAGTCCTAATCAGAGGAATTTTAAATGGAAAATGCTCGGTGAGGGGGAGGAACAGAGGGGATTTGAGTGCATGCAACACAAGCATGTAAAGTCTGAAGTCCAAATAACACGGTCCAGCAGAATATCACGTTTTTGAGGTGACTAGAAAAGCACATTAACGTGTAGCTTAGTATAGGCAAAATTGTGCACCGCTTTCAAAAAATGCTCTCCACTTGATGAATGGCTAATTAATTTAAACCCCCAAAGACACTTTTTTTTTCACATCCATTATAGCGTTTTAACCAGAGAAGGCAATTAACTCGCCGTGGGGACGCGCAGACAGTGACACGCAGCATCAACAGCAGTATCCACATAAATATTAAAACCCCCCCAACTAAATATAACCCGAGTCGAAACTGGGTTAATGCATGTCAACTTCACAAGACAATACAGATCCGAACCGTACACGAATTAAGAACTCGCACTACTAAACAATTACACGCGAGCAAGTGGGTAATTTCCAAACGAGACAGTTTAAAAAGCGTGTCGAATGTGCGCACGCAAAGGAACCGTTAGCTCCCGGGATTAACCCACCACCACGCGACGAGGTACTAGTACTAATACTTCACTTAGATATTAGGCTTTTTTTTTTTAAGTACAAGCACATGTAGCCTATGCCAAAAGCGCTGGTGGCATTAAAAAAAAAAAAAAAAAAAAACATAAAAACTGTCCCGGTATCAACTCCCGTTTTTGTTGTTTCGTTTGTTTGCGACAGTGAGCTCGTGCGTTACCTGCAGTCCTGCCAACACGGCCAGCAGAACGAACAGTCCGCTGCCCGCGTGTAGTGAGTACATTGTCTCCCGTGTTCCGTAGTCCCCCGCAGCGGTGCCACAAAAAAAAATAAAAAATAAAGAAGAAATAAAGAGTATCCGTTCGGCGCTGCGTCTCGGTGGTGACCGCGGCTCTTGGAGAGGTATCCCGCTTATGACAAAGGCGGCGGCGGCGGCGTGTAGCAGCAGCAGCGGCGTCAGCAGCCTCTCTCCTCCTCCTCCGTCTGTCCGTCCGGTGCGTAGTGGAGACGCGGAGCACTGCGCGGCGGTGGTGGTGGTGGTACTGAGGCTGCCTCCTCTCGGCTCTTGCTGCTCCCTCCCATCCAGTCAGTCCCGCACAGAGAAACAACACACAGCGAGTCTAGGTCCACGGCCACTCTGAGCTCGCCCCCTCCTCGCACTCACTGTCTCTCCCTGCCGGTCACACGGCGCCAATTTCACCCGCGCTGCACCGGGACGGGACCAGGGGGCACGAGGGGGGAATGTCCCGGATGGGGATGCGGGACGGTGTCGTGTCGGTGCGTGATTGCTGCGTTGTGATGGTTTTAGCTATTGTTTTATTTGTGTTTTTAATCGGGAAGGGAATAGTGTTTTGTATTTGAATTTAATGGTTAAAGCCCACTCTGTTATTTTGAGTTCTGATTGTCAGCCAAAGGGGTTAGATATAAACGGTCTTTAGGGGTATGTAGGAGTACTTTTAGGCTTCGTTATGTGCCTTTTCCATAAGGTAAATGCCAAAAAATAAACACAATAATCAGTTATTTTTTAAAGCTGGGGCATCTGATGGTCACACGACAAAACTAAAAGTAGGAATTAAAATCTGTCTAACTAGTTCCCTGCTCTCACAAACCCTTTGACACGTTGTTGATATTCCCATGTATTCATTATAAAGTGTATAACAGCTTTTTTCAGACGGTAAAGTGAAACTGGGGTGGTCCACCTAAGCATGGCCAATCAGAGCGCAGCTTTCGGCCTTTACTTCCAAGATGACGAGAAATACAATGCGTTATTATTAGCCGCAGACAAGGAACATTGGTCTAATTTTGTCACAACGTGCCGCTTTTACGATACTCTTTGGTGGAAAATACAAAATGTACTGATTTAAAACAACAAAAAGTCGGGTAATCCAGCTTTAATGTCTTGGGATATGACATGATTTCATGGACAATCATATTTGCCTGTGCACTGCTCATTATTACTGACCTTTTAATCATTTACACTAAAAGCCATCATCAGATTACCATTTATTTACTTAGTGTAGACTTTCTCCACAATCAAGTCCACTGAAACTCACGCTTGATATTATGTAATCAAACAAGAAAAGATTACACATTTGATGCTTATCACAATGTCCATGTTATTTATAGCAAACACAGATTTATAGAATGTAAACTAATGTTTTAAATGTAAGTGTGTTGGCTGAGACTGCATTTAGAAAGTGTCATCGACTTTAGTGATTTACCCAGTTAGTCGTGTGGCAGAGAGATAAAGAGTAGCGCACTGTGTATTGATCATTAGCTGGTGATTCTGATCACATCAGCCCTTTATAATTGCTCTTCACTGCATGTTTGATCCTGATGATTACACGTTACTATGTTGGAGCACAACTATTGTAGGCCTTTCCATGTTATCTTACAAGCACTGGGTTGCAACATCAATTAAAAATATTTATCATGTTTAAAGTTGAATTTTGTCTTGGTTACTTTGTATGCAGGGCAGCACTCCCGAGTCTTACTCATAGCGGATGGGAAAAACCAATGATGACACATACTGTGCCACTTTGAATCAGTTCCCACCAGAGACTTTGAGTCTTTTTTCTTCCAACAAATTACATATAAGTAAACAAATAGTTAATTTAGAATATAAACTGGATGATTAAGTCTAAGGGGCAGTGAATGGTGGTGAGGTTAATACTTTAAAATAGGGACCATGAGGAAGTCCAAATAGGGAAACCATTAAAGAGGAACTCTGAGTTAAGCTAAAGATTTGGGATGTGAGAGGGTGCAGTGTGGCGGGGGCAGATGATTCACTTTACTGTAGTGACTCAACTGTTGATTTTGTTGGAGCAGGAGATTGGAATGTTGCCAGCTCTGGCGTTAAAAATTAACCTTCAAAGCAAAGTAAAATACTCAGCCTCAAAAGAATGTTTGAGGCAAGCGTTGTTTCTGTGAAAAGTTTGCTGTTCATTGAAGCTTTCTCCATCAAACAAAGTCCAGCTAGGTACACTTGACAACTCATGGATTCAATAACACATACTGAATCTATAGTGTTGCACAAGAATCATATTAGCCTTAATATTATCAGGAGGACAGTCCAAATGTTGTGTTGTGTGAGTTATGATTATTATTTTCAGTATTGAAGTAGTCGAATATTTCAATACTAAAAAATGAGTATCCGATTTTGATATTAGTTTCATTTTTGTGTCTGGGTACATTTTTGTCAATTTTATTTGGCGATTTCCTATAGCGAATACATCTATTCAAAAAGGAAAAAGATGAAATCAGAAATAACAGATCGCAATCTTTCTCGTGCGGTATCAAATCTTAGAGACGTCGATAGGTTCCCACGCTGCAGTAGCTTGCTGTCTTTAAATGCCAGCCTCACTAAGCTTTTGAATTGTGCATTCCTCTCATTCATCTTCACTTAAGCTCAGAATGTGTAAGTAAAGCTTTTTTCATGTCCCACTAAAATATGCCATGAATAATTCCCTTAAATTATCTCCTCATGTGATATGGCCTGATGAAGGTTAAATTACCTCGCTAGTGCTGCTGCTGACACCTAATTAACTATGGCGAGATGGCTTCATGGAAAAGGCTTGTGCGCGCGGCATAGACATGAAGTGTGTGGGTTTGGAAACTCAACTGAGGACACAGTGGCGTAGTCATTAAGACTCACAACAAGAAGGTTCTGGGTTTGATTTCCGAAACAGACAGTTGCTCGGGTTTCCTCTCCGTCCAAAATCATGGGGTTAGGTGGGCTCAAAGTCGCGGCGCATGGTTGAAGCAGTGTAGAACTAGCCCTTTATGTTTCATAATGACAATTTAAGCATTGAATAAAAACACTTACAGTTCTACAGCAGTGGTTCAGGGAAATGGTATGGCTTATATCTCAGTTTTAAAAAATATATACATTCTTTTTAAATAGACTGTCTGGTCACCGTTCATCTTTGCTAGTTCAGGTGACCGTGATTGACAGGTGGTTCAGCCAATCAGGAACAAAACAAACACAGCTGCTTACAATGAAAAAATACATGGGGAAAATATTACAATGGACGGAGAAACATATTTATGCCATTATGACCAAAGCGCAAAATGATAGGTGACCAATGAGCTCCTTTTGTTTCCCATGTGCCACATAAATAAACGCAGCTGATTGCACGGTTCTGTTTGAGTTTGACTCGAGGTGCGACGGGGGGGCGTGGTGACCAGACTCACTCTTTGCAAAGTATTGTGCGTGTTCTGGATCCCGGGCAACTAGAACTCTAGTCAAATAATGAAACGCTCGGTCAACTAGAGACATGTTCTTCCAATCAATTAATCTACTCTAAGCTCAATGATCTGACTCAATCCCTTACAATACAAGCTAACTGTACATATAGCCTTTACAAGTATTAGTAAACGCGTGTATCCACATTTAAATTCAAATTCAACCCTCAAATCTCCATCTAATTCCCTTTATGTCTTTTAAATTTTGCCGAAAAAATGTGTTTTAATCAAAATGTAGTTGATTTAGACACCAACGGCAAATTCATCGACTAAATCACTAAAAGCTTGCACTGCTAATGGTTACTGGACCTATCCAGATGGGTTAAGACAAGGTTAAATCATTCCATTTAATAATTTCATTTTTGGGCCTGATTTTTAATTATTTTTCATATTACTCACTCATTATCTGTGTTCTTTGGGTTCATACAATGTGATGAATGGAGGCTTTTCTTCCCTTTCATATTGATACTTTTGAGAAGGTTGGTAAAAAAAAGTTAATTAATTTTAATAATACAATGGGATAATTTTATAGAAATGTGAGATTGATCTTGTTTTGGTTAGAATTTTAAGCAAAAAAATAAGAAAACCTGGAAACCTCAAAGTAAATCAGATGGAAAAAGTACATACTTGAGCAATATAAGGATTATTTAGCCACTCGACACAACAAAATACCAGTAGATCAAACAAAACCATGAAATCAAGATCAAAAGAAATAATAAATATTAATAATAATACATTGTCATCCTATTTTGTTTATATTTACCAAGGGTTGCAATAGTCACTGTATTTCACTTTCACCAGACTTTGATTTGAAGTGAAAACGTACCATTTCCAAACATTGAAAAACAAACTGGCTGTTGGTTCGCCTCCTTCAGGGCAGGCTTCTGTTTTGTGAGTTATTGGTGTTTGGAGGGGCGTGCTCGGGTGCGTGATGGAGAAATGCCGATCCCCGCCTCCGACAAATCAAAGCGTCCTCTCCAGGGGCCGCGCTGAAACCCTACGCAAACAATGCAGCGTTATTGCATTCCTCTCACTGTAAGCACACAGACTACGCACCACGAAACAAGCGGTTTTCAAAAGACCTCATAAGTAACTCAATCCGTCATTGAGTTACATGTCCAGTCAACAAAGAGGAAGCGTTCTAATGAGTTCCATGAAGGATGATTTAAAAGACACTTATTATTATGCTTTATGTGTAAGTTATTCTCTTTTTAACGTGCTCTTGAGTACTTCTACTTTGGCATTTCATGTGTTAGAACTAGAAAAATAAATACATTACCACACATTACTGTTTATCTGTGAGGCCTTCTCTAATCAGGAATTGGTGTTATTGATATTAATATACTGTTATGCATTACCATGAGTGACAAAAGCTAGCTCACCCAATCATGCTAACGTAAGCACGCAGTTGTAATGATTTGACGGCAGAAATGCTCAGTCTGAAAATGATTTAGAAACCAAAAAAACCTTCGGAGCTCTACTTATGATGTCACAAATCAGGGAAGTTTGAAGCAGGGTGTTTTTTGAGGCTCAGAAGAAGAGCAGAGAAGACAACCTCGTAAACAGGTTTAATTAAACAAGCGTAAATAACATTGAATTGATTAGATTGTACTTCTATTATGAGTTCAGTTGCGCCGCACTACTTCTATTAAATACCATACCACTCAGATACAGTATAATGACGATGACTTGGGACTTGATTCGGACCTTTAAGTGACTGAGGGTAAACAATTCGGACTTGGACACAGAGTTAGTCACAGGTCTGAAGATAAAAGGTACTTCAATGCTATTGGAGTTCACAGAAGGGCTCATTGAGTGAACACTGACAAACAAACTCTGTGTAAATGAAAGTGACTCTTGGACTGGCCAGTGGTCAAGTGGTTATGGCACAGCACACGTATGCCAGGCTCCAGGTGCAGCCGGCCGCAGTGTCGTGGTCCAGACTCACACTTTCCTCTCCTGTCTAAAAAAGCCTACGGGCAACAAAAATCGAACAATGAGGACTCCGACTTGAACATATGAGCTCAGGACCTTACTCAGACTGGGTATTGGACATATTCAAACAATGAGGAGGACCTAGACTTTACACTAACACATGATTCATGCCATCACATTAGGATGTAGGGCTTTTTTCCATCCAATGTCTTGTTCATGAACACAAGCATTCACCAGAAGGGGCAAGACAAGCTGTCCTTCACTTGGACAATGAGACAGGCTGCACTGGTAAACTCAGGGATCAGACCGCCAACCTTAAGGTTATCAATCAAATTAGAAAAGAGTTTTAGCCAAATTAAAGCAAATGATTACGTTGTTGTGTTAGTTCTTCATCTGCTCATTATAAAAACATGACAAAACTGTTGACCTGCTGATAATTTATATCACATTTTGTACAAATAGTTCAATTTATGTAATCTAATCTAATTGTGAGTGGGATCAAAATGCTCCAGCTCTTTGATTAATGTGGCTATCTGTCATCAGCACTTGTCGAGGCTGAGGGAGGAGGAGGGAATCCAATTTGCACATGGTGCATTCAATCAAACAATATCATGTTGCAGGAAAAGCCATCCATGACCCGGCCTCACCGTGAGCTGAGGAGGTTAGTGGGATGTCAGCACGGAGAGGAGTTTGTCTTCAGTAACTCTCACCAAATACTATTGTTTGGATTGAGATTGGACTCAAATCTACTTGCTATGGTCATTGTTTTTTTATTGCGGAAATACAAAAATGTCTGAATGTGGTCCGTTCATTGTCATTGAAACATTTTTTGCATAAATCTGTGTCAACCTATCACCAACCCCTGCATTTTACTATAAGATGTTGGGCGATTATTTTTCTTAAAGAAGACTTAAAGAGCCTTTATGTTGTTGGGTAAATTAAGTGGTTAAAAATTGATTTTAATTTCTACTATTTCAGCACAATGACTTTTGCACATTTGTTAATGGATTACAACCATACCCATTGTGCATTTTATCCATTTAAGCACATTGTTGATGCAACATTAGAGTAAAAAGTATTAAAGAAAAAATTAGAGAGAAGACCCCACAGTCTTCTCTGGGGGCCCTGATCCTGATGCAACTCTGAGTCTGCCGGGGCTAATTCATGTACTATTTTGTAAATGAAGCATGCATATTTAAATATTAATTTTTGAAACTTTGAAAACATTTCTTCACAAATGTTGAAAGAAAGTGGCCAATTTAGCCAATCAGTTCCAGGGCCTATGAAATAATAACACACACATCTCTGACACTTTCCCATCTCCCTCTCTCCATATGTGCACATGGGCACCTCGCTGAAGTGAACCTTCCATTAGCCTTGGTTGAGACAAGGCCTTCTCTGTAAACAAGCTGACCATAGTGAGGTTGTCTTTGATAAAAGCGGGTGTCCTTCGGCAGCGACCCTGTGATTCTACACCTTTTACCGCACACAATAAGACACTGCGAGGAGCTCTGTGCAGCGCTGGTGCTGGAAGTGGCCTTGATGGCGCTGGAAGACAAATGGACGTGGTCAGCACCTGCTCTCACTCTGCACTGCTCTTCTTCATGCTGTCTCTGAGGATACTAGACTCTCGCCTACACAACCTACCGTGAAATGTGTATAACCGCCAAAGACTGCGTGTCACAAGGCTGTGCTTTGCATTTGCGGGTCAGAGACTTTGTTTTAGTTGACAGTCTGGAGGTCGTAGACTGGAGGAGGTAGAGTAGGCTGAGAGGGAGCTGATAAGGATGCTAAAAAGTGACGAGAGGCTCCAAGAAGGCTGGCTCCTGCGTCCTATTGAGTGAGTGACAAAGAGGCAGACAGATAGCAGGAAAGCCACGTGTTAAGTGAAGTAAGTCGGCCTGTACGTGGAGACATAGAATTGATTATTTGCCGTTGCAATCATTTCAAAAGGTTTAATTTCGGTGTCCTTTTTATGTGTGGATTTTGAATGTTCAAAAAACTTTAATGGCGTAATAACTATGGAGAATTAGATGGTGGAACTGCTAATAAGTTGATAGGTGATTTTATACATCATAGAAAGTCGTCGATGTTTTTGAGGGCCAGAAATGTGGTGGTTCACGACTTAAACTCCTAAATTTTTTGACGTTTCAACAAAACGTCTCTTTTGTTGATGATATGATAAAATGAAGTTCAATGTACATTTTTAGCCATTAGCTGCATTGGGCGACGCGCAGACGTCTCAGCGCACCATCTTCGCTCCATTACGAACTGAAATTTACTACATTCACTTATAAACAAGTGTATTTTGACCTCTTCTTGTTGGCTAATTACCTTGTCATTGGCAATCTCATGCATGTCAGAGGTTGCTTTGGAACAAATTAGTAAGTTTAAAAGGCCAAGCGAGTCCTCAATGGCATTATCAATTCCAATCAAGCTTCATTGTTATGCATTCAATAAAGCATCTCCGAGGGCCGCAGTAATGCCGTCTGATTATTCTCCTCTTGTGCCAAATCAGCTCATTCAGCCCTTTCTCCACTTTGTGTCATTTCACTATTCAAGCCAAATGAGCTTAATGTGTTCCCAGCTAGTAGCGCTATATTTGTATGTATTTTATATTTTAGGATTAAGTTCGGTTCACAAAATACAGGCCACACTGTCCTTTATGAGAAATGGTTGCTGTTTGTTTTTAAGTTTCTGTATTTTTGGGGGGAATTACTTGAATTGGCAAAAAGACCCAAAAAACAATTTAACATTAGCCTGAACATTAACACATTTAGAAACAATGAAATGTCATCATGAATTTAATTTATGAAGTCATTTTTTAATTTGGTTTGGCTTCCATTTTTGTCCAATGGCAGCTTGGACGTCCAATCAGATTAAGGCTAAACGCTGGCAAGGGGGAAGTGTCTTTTACCCAATCATACAATAGTTGAACGCAGTATTTGAAAAGCCATTTTTTCAGCAGCAAAACTGGCAAATTCAAGATTATACAGACTTTCTCTAATTATTTTTCTCCCCATACTTTCATTTGTCGTAATTGTAAAATCCCAAAGTCTTGCCATAAACCAATCAAAAATCTGACTTACTTTATCCTGCTGTGAACAAAATAGCATTCCATCGATTCATTTTTAGCGTCTCAACTTTTTTCAGCATTTAAAGTCAAAAGTGATTAGTTTTCTCCAAAGGCGAAATTGCACTTGAATATCTCATCATGGTCTATTGTGTTGAGTGTGACAGTCATGTTCAAGAAGTGTCTATTTCAGTTTGTGTGACAGTGAAATGGCTTGCACGGTGCCCCCCTTAAAGCCCTTTTACAAATGAATACAGATCGCTGTTTTGTTGAAGTCTTGGCACCATTTATTGCGTCATGGGACTCTTAAAACTGCGCTTGTGCCCAATTTGTACTTTTTGCCAGGGGCCACGAGTGCCTGCTGTGCTCTGGCATGGAGCTCACTTCTAATAAAGATTGATCTCCTGATTAAGCTAAATTGTGTTGAACTCTTGAGGAATCCATGGAAGGAGAAGGTGTCTTTGGTGAGCGATGCCGGTTTGTACTGTTGATTGGATAAAGTTTTTGGAATATCTTGCATGGTTTGCTTGTGACATCGTGGCAACTTTGGGTTTTAGACAGGTACTGACAACTTCTCTTGCTCACATTAAAGAAGGAAAATCAACTTTTTGGTGCTTTCTACCTTGTTATAACATTATCCCTTCATCAAAACATGCTTGAAGTGCTTTTTAAATGGAATTCATGCACTATTCAAAATGTATTCAAAGTCTTTTTACAGTTAGTTCTACGAGGCCAGGGATTTTGTACAAAGCACAGCCCACAAGCTTCCGTAACCAGGAAGTCTCTGCAGAGTTCCCACCCATGCTCCTACACAGCCTCTCCCAGCAGGTAAAGCTCAGCCCCTCCCCCCGCAGAGCACAGTGGAAGAGAGAGGTACAGCTACGGTGATTTACACAACTTTACGGCTTCTTTTTGAAAATGTTTCAAGGCAGAAAGATAATTTCAATTTGTGTGGGGGAATAGTGGCTAGAGTTTGTTTTTGGTGACAGACCACCTAAAGAAGGACGCCCTCCTAACGATAAAGAGTAGTCCGGTGAGTACTTATTTTGGATGGCAGACTAACATTGGCTGTGATTCTACCAGTGGTGAGCTACTACACACAAATTGCTTTAAAAATGCTATTATTTGTGTTTATTACTGTTGTAATAAATAATAATGTTGAGAAGGGGGAGTGACTTAGTGCTGGGAGCAGGAGGAGGGGCATCAAAAACAAAACTGATGAAATATTTTGATTCATTGTTTAAAATTTTGTTGAATGAAGCATTTTTAAACCAACAAAAAGTAACATGGTGATCTATATATTCATTGTGTCAACAATATATACCCCACAGGCATGGTATAGCCCTTCTTTCATTCAAAAACAGCATTTAACAGTCACCAAACACATAGATTCTCAATATGTTGGGCCTGCTCACAGCATTTAAGGCGTATATAATGTGCTACAGTGAGCTTTATTTACAATGTTGAAATAGGAAGGAAAGGCGCGCTGATTCATTTGTTAAAATACTCCATTGCTCAGGTGCAGATCCTACATGTTTCAGGGACTTTTTCAGAGTGAATCTAAATTGTAGGCCATATAAATGACATTGCATTTCAATACGCAGCCTTTTTAGTAGACGCCGGGTGAGTTGAGATGCTGTGGCGCATGTGGGCTGGGGCGGGTCTGTGAAACCCAACCCCCACATCACTAACGTGTGAGAGGGGCCTCCAGGGTCCCTCAGCCCCGGGGGCCACTGATACCAGACGGCCCTGCATAGAATTTGCACTTACAGGTATACGGGGAAAAACAGCTTTTGCATTTTCAAGTTGCAGACAAGTGAGCAAGTTGAATATCGGTAATCATATAAGAAAAATGTGTAAGCGGCAAGGTGAAGGCTCAGTAGTTTTATTTGCACATTATAGTGATGATAGTAAATATTTTTTTGAAATTTGTTTTCAATTAACAGATAATTTGGTCGCCAAGGAGAAACAGCTAAAACAGAACAGAAAATATATATTTTTATACCAACACCAGGTCCATTTTCTTTTTACTACCACCATACTAAATACCAGAATTTTTGATACAATATTTAAATCAGAGGCCAGAGAAGTTGTTATGTTGCAAAACTACAATTTCGCCTTGTGGCAGTAGCTCAGGCTGAAGCATGCTCCTTCTCTGATCCACAGGCCCATGGCTCCACTGGCCCACAGGTTGGTGGTTCGATCATAGCTCCCACAGGTGAATACAACCGTTCTCTCCTTCTTCATCTGTCCTTGGGCAAGACACTTAACCTGCCTCGCTCCCGATGCTTGCATTAAGCCCCGGACCTGCAAAATGGAACTCAATTCAAGTTAATGGGCCAAGCTCATTTGCGCCAGTTTAGCCTTTAGCGGCTTGGTACATTCAGTGGCTGTGCGGCCGCGAAGTGACACAGGAATGTATACCACTTGACAGATCTGACCAACCAGTGTGAGTTGCTAGAGCAGAGCACCGCAAAACAGAGCAAGCAGAAACAAAATATTAAAAATTGTTTAAACTCAGTTCAAGATCTGAAAATATGACAAAACCGCTAAAAATGTGACCTTTGTGAAGATTTCTGCACTGCAGTACTAATGGACTACCCACTATGGTGCACTCACAACAGATTCAAGCGAGCAATACCCTTTCCAGATATTTTAAAAGAGCAATGGTCTGCATACACAGATTTTGTAACTGTTGTGTAAATGTGTGTGAATGGGTGAGTGGTTTCTTGATGTAAAGAGCTTTGAGTGCCTTGAAGGTAAAAGTGCTTTATAAATGTTCCTGTACCAAACTGTACCATTTGTCATGTTTGAACTTTTACGCATACAAAGCAATTCCATTGTTCCCTGAAAGAGTTTTTTTACATAACATATTAAGAAGAAAAATCTACTTGCCTACAATAACTGCACTGCTATTGGTTTATATTAGTCCCGTAATGCACATTATGTGCAGTAGTGTATCAAGTGCTCTCCTCTGTAAAAGACACAGTTTATAAAGCCACAGACAGATCAAGGGCACAGTTTTTAGCAAGTTTGACTTCACATTTTACGAGAAATAAATAGTTCTTAGTTGATAAAAGTTGGCCTCTTATTCAATTAGAAACTGTGAAAAGAGCCAATGAATCTATACATGCGATGCGTCACACTGCTGAGCCGTACTGCAGCACGTTTTTCTAAATGCAACAGAAAGCATGTGTTCAGATGTCCTGACTAAAGCGTCCACAGCCTCTGTCCTCAGCGCAGCACAAGAAGAGCACCGAGAGAGGAGAGGGAAAGCTGTGCGAGCGCTGGAGCAGGAGCGGAGCAGGCATGTGAGTAATGAGCTGCCGCTGTTCAAGACTTCCGGGAGGAGATGCCCCAGTCCCCCCCTTAGGAATGTGATTTAGACTATGCAATCGATGAAAAAAGTAAAAAAACACTCCGGAAATAGTTTATTTTCTTTCTTTTTACACCTTTGAAGGAAGTTGTGGACATGGGGGACCATCAAGCATTTCTCCCAAACGGCTCGCATCGGCCCGGCTGGTTTGGTCCTAGCTTGAGCCCAGTTTAGTCCTGATGTATACTTTATTTCATCCTGTTCTCCTAGTCCTCCTCCAAGGTTAAGTTCTAGTCTAGTCCATGGTTAAATTCCACTTTTAATGGAGTTTGTTAAAGTTTTAAAGCACCATTAAATCATACTGGTTAAAGATCACAGCCTGATTTCATTAATTACTAACTTGGGAGAAATAATGTTCTGGGTCAAACGCTCTCAAGAAGAAAGAATAAGATTTGCTGGCTGTCGGTGCTACTCCACTGTTTGAAGGTTAGTTTCGAAAGTAGATATAATTCCTTCAAGGGCAGTTTCATTTACCTCACTCCCCAACACCACAAATCAAGCATGAACCCACTCAGAAAGTCCATGTAACTCTGAAATCGCCCCACCGCCATTCTGAGAATCACTTTTCCAACTACTTTATTGTTTCCTGTATTTTGCAGTTCAAATTTATTCCCTCTCTTAACATTATTGATCTTGGAGAGGACAAGGCCTGGTGTATCTGATTTAGGGGCCGGTCCGACCAGCCTGTCTGTGTGCCGCTGTGGAAGAGATGGATTTATACGGAGGCTAGTCTAATGCTGCTGCCCCTCTCCGCCACACGCTCCTGTCCGAGGCCCGGTCAAGGCTTCATCTGGGAGGCAGCAGACGGGGAATGAGACGCCTGTTTTGTTCTCATAACCACGTAATGAGATTAGAGGTTACTTCAATGAAGGCTTGATTTTTTGCGCTTACCTTAATATTTTCTGCTGGGAGAGTTTACGGTTTCACATTTGCTTGATTGCGCTCATGCAAATGGTCCCAAAAACTGATTGCAAAGTTGTGTTAATGACTACCGTGGGTATAAGGAAATGCTGAGGACTGAGGAGGCATTCACACATCGAAATTGGGAGTAAATTGGGACTAACTCCGGAAATAAACCTGGAAAAGACGGCAAAAGAATTAGAACTGGACCTAACCAAACCATCAGGACTGTGTAGGGCTCAAAATACGACCCAAGCAGGACATAATGTGAATGCACCCTGAGGTTTGTGTAGGATTAGAGAAGTATTAAGTCTGAAAACACGAATGTTAAGCCTAGAAGACACAGGAAGTAGTCTGACGTGTTTATAATCGCATAATAGGACATAAGTAGCTGGATGAGAATGCTAACTTTAATGCTTTACGAAGTGAGTAATCATTGTCCTTTATGCTACTTCCCACGTCTGTGTCTTGGTTTGTTTGTCACTCAGTTTGCTCGGGACGCTCCGCTGTATTGGTATGCTGTGGTTATGATAGATGCCGTACGGACACCACAAACACGAAGAGCGTCTCGGCTTGAAAATCGTTGAGTCAAAGTTGGGTCATGCCTCCTTGAAGTCTGAGAGATGCAAATCTTGGCCTATATCGGGCAAATTATTCCACAGTGTGTTCCGGGTTTTAAGCTATGACTTAATTTAAAGATATTTTCGTCGACTAACAAACAGTAAACAGAAATGAACAAAAGGGTCAGACAGAGCCCCAAACCAGACATGTCCAACTAGAAAATTGCATATACTGAGAAACGGCCATGAATCTTTATTGTGAGTCTTTACACAAGTCAATTTAAGAATGTCTAAACCAGATTACATGATCCTTTATCACAATAATTGCTGTAGCCGATTCTGTTGCTGCGCTCTTGCCCTCGGGGTCTTAGTATCTGTTTTCCCAGTCAATGTGAACAGCGTTATTATCTCTATCGCTCATTAGCAGTCAGCAGGTTATCAACTGCTCACAAGATGCCGTTTTGATTTCATTAACTTAACACAATATTGCCGGCTGTCATCCAAATCCAATATGGAGAAAATACAAGAATAAATTATCCACTGGGTATCCATCCATCCATTATGTAATCCACTGAAAGGAGTGGTAAACGTTTGCAATGGAACAAACAAATCACATCTACAGAAAATGTGCAGCGCTACTAGTTTTCAAGGGGGACCTAATAAAATGTAACGCCATTGATTTTTATTCTTTGTGGATAACTTTTAACATGGTGTTGTAAAATTGTAAAAGTACATGGTTTATTGTGTAGTTTGTTTCAGTTACGCCTTGAAAAGTCTGCAAGGTCAATTCAATTCTAAACTTAAAGCACTTGAAACACAAACTAACTTCACAGTGTTTTATTGATTGACTTTTATTTAATCAGGAAAGTCCCACTGAGATGTTCAGGGGAGACGTGGACCCAGAGGGGAGGAGCCTATTGTACGGTACGTGTTTTTAGTGGCAGAGGAAACCAGAGTGCAACATGTAAACTTGTGATAAAATGTGAATATATGATTATATTTTTGTGATGTATTTTATCTGCATAATAGTGATATATTATCTGCATCATTAGTCGAAGAGAAAAATGGGTGTGTGACAGCATTTGTTTGTGAAGGTATCATAAAGATGGGCCAAAGAATGTTGCCCCAGGAGGGGGGGTGACAGCCCAGAGGAGTTTGGGTAATGTTTACCCAAGGCTTGATCTCTAGGAAAAATACCAGCTGTAAAACAAGTGCCTTGATGTGAAGCTGACCAATGAGAAATGTGACCCGCCTATTCCAGAATATCTAATAAAACCAACCAGCATGGGAAAAAACGAGGTGAGACGCAGGAGGGTCACGCAGGCTGTTGTAAGCAGCCTGTCCCGGCCAGTCCCGGCGTTTTCTCCCAAGCTTGCCATACAAATGTCTGATATTTCTGTGTTGTTTCATATTCTAAGTTGAATTGTGTTCTCTATGTGTTACGGAATAGCATTGGTGTATTGTCTGATTCCATGACAAAACTCCACACAGAAAGGCCTCACGCCACTCAAGCAGCCATCCCAGGACCTTCTGTTGTGTTTCTTCTCCAAAGTATCTTAACGTTTTTCTGAATTTTGTGGTTTATCTTTAAAATACTTTAATGACACAGTACAGGCTTTAAACGACACAGCCAAAAACCTCAAATGGTTTTATTGCGCTAAAAATGCATATGTATTGTCCTTGCTGTCTTTACTCCACAAAGCTGACTTGCACTGAGCCTTCAACTGCTTGTCTTGTATCTATAATAAGATAAGATAACCTTTGTTTCTGATCAAACCTAGCTCAAGACCTGGGCCTGATGGGTTAGTTTTGGGTCAAATACAGGGACAATAAAGCTTACCCCTACCATAACAAGCCGACATAGTGAATATTGTGTCTGCGTTATTTACCTTTGCATTTAAATAAAAATGTTTGTACCGTGAACTTGTTTGTAATTAATCTGTAAATAACAGACCAATTGCACCATTAATAATATCCAGAGTGAAATACTTTTGATGAATTATTTTAACCATGCATTTCTATGGGAGCTACAGGCAGCTCCACCATTAGCATTGCATGGCTGCACAATGGAAACTTGGGCCATTTAGAAAACGTTAGAGCAATAACTCTCGCAACATTTATCACCTGAAACAATAAAGGAGCCAATGATATATTCAGACGTCTGAAATTTTTACTCACACTAAAATATATTACAAGTGCAGACTGTTGATGGCTGTGGTGAACAGGTTTTCCAGTGAAGTTTGGGAATTTTCCACTTCCAGAACTCAAAACTCCTGATAGCTCTGATGATTTAATATCTCCATGGAAATATTTCTACAATTTCCATCAATTACCAACATCAATTACCTCAATAGTACCTAATAAATAAATTCTTACAATGATAATCCATTTCTGGGAATATACATAGAACTGCCAATAGTTATATAATCTCTTTGATCCGCTCTGTTTTGGTCGCTCCTCGTTTCAGTTTTTTGCACTAGAACCACTCAATCCAGTGTATTTAACAGGATAAGTAGACATTTTTGTGTGTTTTATTTATTGAATTGTTGATTTAAGTATGTTAGTGTGTTTTTTTCTCGTGTCGATGTTGTGTTGCTTCTTGGCCAGGTCGTCATTGTAAATGGTAAAAGGGAATTTAACACAAATACATACGTATGCCAAAGCTGAAAAATGAGAATTGTCCCGATGAGGAACTTATTCAAATTGTATCCAGGGGCCAGAAAATCACAAAAATGGTGTAGAGTGGTATCAAAAAATAGTACTCAGCGAGCTCTAATTCTGAGTGAAGACGCCATGAAAAAATATTGAAAGATGGCTCAGTAGCGCCACCTACAACATTAAAGATCAACATGGAGCCAATGGGAGCCCGACGCTAAAATAATCCACAGTAAAAATATGACTCACTCCAAAAAATTGTTCATGTGAGTACATGTAAAAATTATATTATGACCCCGCCCTAAATCATACAGGAAGTTGGCCATTTTGGATCAAACACGCCGCTGACAAAGTGCACTTCCACGTACTTTAGCATCTCCTGCTACAGTTTCCAAGACGCAAAACCCATGAGCAATGAAATAGTATCAGTTTGAAGGTGATACACTTCCGGGTATGGTCATCGTGAATTTTAAACAAAATTGTAATTTTTGGAAAATGTTAAAAAAATCTAAATTTCTCAAACACTTTTTTAATTGGAACATTTTACTGGAGTGTTTGTTTCCAAGCTGAACATAATGATACACAAATGTAGGGGCTATCTATTAAAATGGCTCTCTAGCGCCCTCTCCAAATGTTTCCAGATTTTTAAAATTCATATATTCATTCTATTTGTCATAGACAACTGACACAATTATGTCTAGTTAATACGTAAACAGGCACAAGGTGACAAAGTCATGTGACTCCAGCTCGAGTTTTTATAGTCGAGTCGAAGGACAAGAATTGTCCTGGCGAATATGTCCGTGAACAAGGACGAATATGCCCGTGAGTGGTATTGAAAATTAGAATAATTCGAATAAAAATATATAATAATTAATTAATAATATATAAATAATTGATCAATAATAATTAGTATTAGTAGTAGTAGTAGTAGTAGTAGTAGTAGTAGTAGTAGTAGTAGTAGAATTAAGATAGCTGTGTTTTCAAATTCTTAGCATATAAAATCTGGAATGTTAGATGACACAAATTTGATTTTTTTTTATTACTCAAGACATTTCTACAAAAGCTACTTTCAAAATACATTTGAAAAAAACCTGTGCTGACGGAGGCTAAAGTATGATTTGAGTAGTGTAAGTAGCATTGTTTGTATATTGGCCCTTTGTTGTGTATAGAACAGCGGAGCCCTCAGCCTGCTACTTGTGTTTACAGTACATTCTATCCTGTCCATTGCATTAGAGCTGCAAATAAAAGCTTTTATCATTTGTAGACAACCCTGGCACGTATTTGTTTTTATCTGCTATATAAGATCATCCATGATATTGCTATTCCTCTGCAAAAAAAGTGTATTTCTCTGAGCTCCGGATCAACATCTCTAGCCACTCGGCCGTATTTTACCAACAGAGCTGATCACATGTACAAACTATCACTACTCTACATTTTCAACCCATAATGTGAACAAAGTGCGTGTGTGCATGAGCCTTGGAGAGGCTCAGTGTGACATTCTGGAAAAGAGTGACGGATTCAATATGTGAAAGATGATTTTATGCTCTTGTTGTGAATATTTAGGATGGACTGGCCAGTAATAGGACCATTTACTTTGAATGTTTTCAGCCTGTTCAGGGACTACAGGTGGAAATTAGCGCTTGAGCTACATCCTGGTACAATGCATCTCTTCTGTTAAGGCTCATGTATATTTTGCACTGTCCCTGTCTCAATAAATAGATAAACTTAACCATGTGCAATACCGTCATATTTATGTGCAATAACTGTCGTACTCACATGCAATAATGTCACATTAATGTGCATATAACTGATGTAAATAGAGTGTTTATTTTACCATTATTATTAGTATTATCTTGTCTTATGCAAGCTGTTTTTATTTAATTTTATCTTTAATTTCCCCCTCCATTCCTTATTAAGAAATGAGAGGTTTTGTCTATAGGAGTTTTTGTTTATAAGAGTTTTGTTTATAAGAGTGTTTTTTAAACTTCCTATAAGTTATCTGTCCTTTTCCTCTGTATCTACCTGCGTTGCAACAATGAAATTTCCCCATGTGTGGACAATAAAGGAATATCTTATCTTATCTTCTCATCTCTTCTCTTATCTTAAACTAAGTAAATGTATATGTTCATCACATTTGTCAACCAGTAATATCTATTGGTATCGAACTAAACTAAATCGATCAAATGTTTTTCATATAAACTATTGTATAATAAATGTTTAATATGAGGTCGTTTGCTTGTAATGTAATGGGGATACAAATAAATAAACAAATTAACAGTTTATTTTCTTCTTTATGTATTACATTCGTCAAACATGCCCGTATGAATGATGAAGGACACTTTGCAACAGCATTACAACAAGTCCGACACCTTTCCTCTTCTTCCTCGCTCATCCCAACCAGCAGAATGTTTGGGACTTGGGAAGGACACGGGTGTTCAGAGCAGCAGATGTTAGTGGCAGGTTGCTCAGAGCGGAGGGTGCCTCATTTGGCTGGCTCAGGGGGTGATCAGGAGACATATTGCCTTTCCGCTCGCCCTCCACACAAACCTGCCCGCCGTGTGCACCGGGGAGGGGAGGGACTCATGAGACTATTATCACCGGCCAAGGAGACGGGCCCATTTCAATACGCTCCAAGGCATCAAATGTGATTGCATTAACATATACCATTTGCTTTTTATTACAGAAGTGTCTAACATGGTAAAATGTCTTAATATGACTGTATATAGCAACCTTAAATGAACTATACTTCAAACGTCAGCACAAATATTTGGCTATGTAACTTTTTGCTGTGGGATCCATCATCTGCTTGTCTGTTTGGAGATGGTATTGCTTTGCCTGGGAGGTTCCACAGTCTGGCATTAAACATGTCTGGTTTGCATTCATTTATTGACGTTTTTATTGCTTTGAAAAATCTTTTTAAAAGTACAATATTACAGTGACAGATCTCGCCTGTAACTTGGCCTTTTGGCATCACTTGCTTGTCTCCAGAGAAATGTGTTTAAAGGGCCTATGACAGGTTGGACTAAGCTGAGTGGCTGACCAATCACAGCGCAGCATTGTAGTTTGAAGGGAAGTCAAAAGGGCGAACCAAAACAAACATGGCCGACAGACGTACTTTGGCCTATTTTAGCAGATTTATGGACTATTTTGTTTTTATGTGCAAATAGAAGCACTTTATATATTTGAGGACGGCGAAAAATCTGTGCTTTTCTCTGACTGGGTTTAATAACTGTAATTGTTCAGCTTGTTCTGCTTTTGTGATGTTTCGACCAATCTGATTCAAGGATTAAAATATTCACCTTTTCCTGATTGCTTTCAGCGAGAGCCAGTCCATACCTGTCTATATTGTGTGGAACTTAATTCAGAGTGATTCACATGTCAATCTAGTGTGAGGCCAATCCTGTGTTTCTGCATCAATGCAATCTCCTTCTCCGCAGCAGCAAAACCATCAGCCTCGCAGCCTTTTTAACTCCTCTTCACCACCATGGCCTAGATGTCCTTGATCTGGTACAAATTGGCAAATCAATTTCCTATTTTCTGTCTGATTTTATGTTTTGATCCTTGCAAAATAAAGTTCAAACACTGAATTCCCTAAAGGTGCACTATGTCACTTTTCTGCTTGTCTCATGGAGATGTTGTTGCTTTGGTCGGAATGTTCTACAACATGGCCTTAAATGTCTCTGGCTCAAAAGAATCTTAGAAAAAGGAATTCTTATGGAAAGAATTCTGTGAAAAATGTATCGCCGCCGCATTTTATAAAACCGTGTCAAAGTGCATGTGATTCACAGGGAAACAGAAGCTGCTGGAGAAACTGTGGCAGCCTGGAGGCCCACCATTATGGGTATATATTATGAGTTTTTCACTGTCCCAATGCACAGAAATACTGCACTGAGATTCATAGAGCATCGAAAATTATCTTTGACATTGGCATCTCACCGGACTTCAAAACTCCTGCCATGGATACAATAAATGTTTACTTTTCTGCTCTGGCTGCAGGGAAATAGGCCACAACAAAGAAATGGATGACACAAACTGACCAATGATCAAGGACTGGACTGACCATTGAAAGTCAAAAAAACACATTAAAAAAACTGACTTTGAACTTTATATGAAAATGGACGAACTTGATACATTTTGGACAAATTGGGACAAAAATGACTAAAAGTTTATGAGACTATGTTCACTATGTTTCCGCTGCCATGTTCTTTGCTTTGTTCTGCCCAAATTACAAAAAACAACCACCTCCACAACAACAACAACAACAACAAAAACAACAACAACAACAACATTCTTATTATGAGCAGGTTCACCTCTTCACAGATCTGCCCTGCAACTGCCTGATGGTGTAACCCAGTGTTTCCCAACCAGGGGTACAGGAACTCCTAGTGACCTGAAAAGTGCACCTTTAAGTTGACCTTCTTTCCCTCGCAGACAAATCCTTTCCCAAACTTTGTGGTTGCAATATTGTGTTCAGGTAAAAAGTTGAACTCTTCTTCTACAGTATTTTATCCAGGGAATAGCAGCCACAAATACAGTTATTTTTCTATTTGGCAAAGAAACAAAAAAAAAATCCAATCCTGTACTTAGAGCCAATTCTATACACCTTTACGTTTTATACAGCTAACATTACTCACCCCAATGTATGCAATTAGAGACAGGATATACTAGAAATACAAACATACCTGTACAGTGACGACTTTTGACTTTATTGCTGACCCAAAAAACTCTCCCTAAGCAACCCCTTTTGTCTGCTGTTTAATTCTCCTCTCACTTCTCTGGCTGTCTAATTGGGTTCCATTGATTTACTCCTCCACGATGCGCCGGCTTGGCCATGTGTCTGCTGACCCTGCACAAAATTCTCCTGCCAGCCTGCTCTCTTAGGCACTGCTCTGCTACTGTTAGCCACACACACACACGCACACACACACACACACACATACACACACACACACCTAACTATTGTACCTGCCCGGGTCGTGAAGGATGTGTCGGGGAGCTGGAGCGGAGTCAACCTGCCGTTCCTCTGGCTCTCGCAGCAGAACAGTTTTTGCCCAAAATACCAAAAGGGAAGTAAAAAGGGGGGATGAGCGGGGTCACCTACACAGAGCCAAGGACAGCTAATGAGGCGAGAGGGGGAGCAAGCTGGAAAGAAGGCTTCACTACTATTATGGAAATACTTGATGGATGTGAGAATATCAACGCTCTTTAGGTACTAGGTGAATATGTTTCTTTGGCAGGCAATAGCTTTTGTGCAACTAAAAAGCAGAGACCTTGAATGTCACAAACACAGGCACAAAGAAAGTCTACAAGTCCTATTTAGAAAGTAGTGGCCATTCTTTTTGTAAAACTACATTTTTTCTTTCACTAATCAAAACAGAAAAAAACGTGTAGTATTGTGTTTTTAAAGACCTTAATGCAAAGTAGAAAGAATACATATTAGGTATAGATGGCGTGTGGTCAGGGCAATCAAGGCAAGCAATGATTGACCGATAAAATCTAAAATGACTGTGTCACAACTATATTTAAATTGGTCGAAAATATACCAAATAAGCCCTTTTTCCCCTCACTTCTGCTGCTGAAGCTTGGCTGAAGTCACAGTGTCTTTTAGTGGCCCCTACAGGCCGCTGTAAATGACTGCACAGGAAGCTTGGCTCTTATTATCCCACAGCTGCTCAGTCTGTGGCCGTGTTCAGAGGCCCGTTCATAACCTGAGCTTTTAGAACCTGAGCGGACAGCAGCTTCTTTTAGAGGTCTGCACATGCCTCAAACCACGCTGAACAAACCTGTGTGGGAAACTTGGATGTTACTGGTTGTGTCTAACTGAGCATGTGCAAGTTTCAACAAACTGACTAAAAACTATATTTTAGAGACTAGAGAGAAAGTATTTGTTTGTAGCTAAGACTCTGTTCATGTTTCTAATGAATAAACTTTGGTAAGAAATGAGCGCTAGTTTGTGTAATGAATTGACCATCATTGAAGTGAGCCTGTTTACTCCATTCAGCTTTTAGGGTTTTTTCTCACTTTTGTATGCAAATTTGATCCACTAATACTGATGAACACCACAAGTCTTGCCCACCCATAAAAGTCACCACAGCTACAGTTACGCACATAGTATTACATCAATTTAGGTTTAGTTCATTGTAAACTGCAATATTCATTTAAAATGGCTTAATAACAGAAACAGAAACTAAACTGTTGAACTGATAGCTTCATAGTGACATTTCACAGTAATTAGCAGCAAATTGTTATTCATTGTTTTTACTGATGTTCTTATTTCTGAAAAGTGGCTATGTGACATTTTAGAACCTCGCATAGATCACTTGGATTATTTGTTTGTCAAATAAACACCGGCGTAATGATGGTGCTGGGTTCGGGGGCGGGTGGAAACAGGAATCCTCTGAGCCGCAGGACAATATGGGATTCCTCAAACATGCATGAATCAATCCAAATACTACTTTGAGGAAACTAATGATGAGAAAACTGTTGTAACAAGCTCATTGAAGTTGATTCAGCAGAATATGTCCCCTCTACGTTATAAGTCTTTGCAGTGAAAAAAGAAAAGATTAAAGATATACCCTATTTTTCAAACTATAAGTCGCACCTTTTTTCATAGTTTTCATTGGCAGAGATGTTTAGAAGTGACACAGAGGAAAAAGAATTCAGTGGATTTAGTGATTTGGGGTAAAACTGATGCTTTGGTAAACTTGTTAGCATGTTCTTTATGCTATAGTTATCTGAATAACTGTTAATATGTTATGTTAACATACCAGACACTTCCCACAGTTCTGTCTGTGCCTCATGTAGCTGAAGGTGTTAGCGTTAGCATACGTACACCTATTCACCATGTTCATCAAAATGTTATTATTTTAGATTGTATTTCAAGATGAAATGTCTGTTCTTGGTCTTGGATTTTATCAAATAAATTTCCAACAAAAATGTGACTTATACTCCAGTGCGACTTATGAGCGTTTTTTTCTTCTCTATTATGCATTTTTTGGCCGGAGCAACAATGGATAATCCGGAAAATATGATACATGTTTGAAAAATGTTACTCTGATGTTAGATTAAGTGATTCAGGCTAAAATGCTCTCACTCACCACAGCGCTGCTTGTCCAAGTACAAATTCCTTGGACAAAATGTTTTTTTCCGGAGTAAAACACTGAACACACTTTGCCAACTCCTGCCACGCTTATGTGATTGACTCAAATCTAAAGACTTTGACTTTGGCTTTGGTTTTCTACAATATAAGTTTAAGAAGAACATACAGTTGAAATGTACTGTTGGTGCCGATCAGCAAATACTATCTGCACCTCCTTCAGAGCGCACCTCCTTCAGAGCGCACCTCCTTCAGAGCGCACCTCCTTCTCTTCAGAGCGCACCTCCTTCAGAGCGCACCTCTTTCTCTTCAGAGCGCACCTCCTTCTCTTCAGAGCGCACCTCCTTCAGAGCGCACCTCCTTCATACCTTCAGAGCGCACCTCCTTCAGAGCGCACCTCCTTCAGAGCGCACCTCCTTCAGACCTTCAGAGCGCACCTCCTTCAGAGCGCACCTCCTTCAGAGCGCACCTCCTTCAGACCTTCAGAGCGCACCTCCTTCAGAGCGCACCTCCTTCAGAGCGCACCTCCTTCAGACCTTCAGAGCGCACCTCCTTCAGAGCGCACCTCTTTCTCTTCAGAGCGCACCTCCTTCAGAGCGCACCTCCTTCTCTTCAGAGCGCACCTCCTTCAGAGCGCACCTCTTTCTCTTCAGAGCGCACCTCCTTCTCTTCAGAGCGCACCTCCTTCAGAGCGCACCTCCTTCATACCTTCAGAGCGCACCTCCTTCAGAGCGCACCTCCTTCAGAGCGCACCTCCTTCAGAGCGCACCTCCTTCAGACCTTCAGAGCGCACCTCCTTCAGAGCGCACCTCCTTCATACCTTCAGAGCGCACCTCCTTCAGAGCGCACCTCCTTCAGAGCGCACCTCCTTCAGACCTTCAGAGCGCACCTCCTTCAGAGCGCACCTCCTTCATACCTTCAGAGCGCACCTCCTTCAGAGCGCACCTCCTTCAGAGCGCACCTCCTTCAGACCTTCAGAGCGCACCTCCTTCAGAGCGCACCTCCTTCAGAGCGCACCTCCTTCAGAGCGCACCTCCTTCAGACCTTCAGAGCGCACCTCCTTCAGAGCGCACCTCCTTCAGACCTTCAGAGCGCACCTCCTTCAGAGTGCACCTCCTTCAGACCTTCAGAGCGCACCTCCTTCAGAGCACACCTCCTTCAGAGCGCACCTCCTTCAGAGCGCACCTCCTTCAGAGCGTACCTCCTTCAGAGCGCACCTCCTTCAGAGCGCACCTCCTTCAGACCTTCAGAGCGCACCTCCTTCAGAGTGCACCTCCTTCAGACCTTCAGAGCGCACCTCCTTCAGAGCGCACCTCCTTCAGAGCGCACCTCCTTCAGAGCACACCTCCTTCAGAGCGCACCTCCTTCAGACCTTCAGAGCGCACCTCCTTCAGAGCGCACCTCCTTCATACCTTCAGAGCGCACCTCCTTCAGAGCGCACCTCCTTCAGAGCGCACCTCCTTCAGAGCGCACCTCCTTCAGACCTTCAGAGCGCACCTCCTTCAGAGTGCACCTCCTTCAGACCTTCAGAGCGCACCTCCTTCAGAGTGCACCTCCTTCAGACCTTCAGAGCGCACCTCCTTCAGAGCGCACCTCCTTCAGAGCACACCTCCTTCAGAGCGCACCTCCTTCAGACCTTCAGAGCGCACCTCCTTCAGAGCGCACCTCCTTCATACCTTCAGAGCGCACCTCCTTCAGAGCGCACCTCCTTCAGAGCGCACCTCCTTCAGAGCGCACCTCCTTCAGACCTTCAGAGCGCACCTCCTTCAGAGTGCACCTCCTTCAGACCTTCAGAGCGCACCTCCTTCAGAGTGCACCTCCTTCAGACCTTCAGAGCGCACCTCCTTCAGAGCGCACCTCCTTCAGAGCACACCTCCTTCAGAGCGCACCTCCTTCAGACCTTCAGAGCGCACCTCCTTCAGAGCGCACCTCCTTCATACCTTCAGAGCGCACCTCCTTCAGAGCGCACCTCCTTCAGAGCGCACCTCCTTCAGACCTTCAGAGCGCACCTCCTTCAGAGTGCACCTCCTTCAGACCTTCAGAGCGCACCTCCTTCAGAGTGCACCTCCTTCAGACCTTCAGAGCGCACCTCCTTCAGAGTGCACCTCCTTCATACCTTCAGAGCGCACCTCCTTCAGAGCGCACCTCCTTCAGAGCGCACCTCCTTCAGACCTTCAGAGCGCACCTCCTTCAGAGTGCACCTCCTTCAGACCTTCAGAGCGCACCTCCTTCAGAGTGCACCTCCTTCAGACCTTCAGAGCGCACCTCCTTCAGAGTGCACCTCCTTCAGACCTTCAGAGCGCACCTCCTTCAGAGTGCACCTCCTTCAGACCTTCAGAGCGTACCTCCTTCAGAGCGCACCTCCTGCAGAGTGCTCAAGGTGACACGAGACAGGGGTTATATGGGGTCAAAGCCTTGTGAAAATGTCAGACCATTGTCTCAGATAAAATCATTCAAGCGAATATTGTAAATCCAGTCTTATTTTCACAAGCCTTACTAAATCAAATGACCTTCCATTTTATTTTCTATATACTTTTTAGACATTCTAAAATGCTACCTCCAAAACAGCAGTATTAAACAGTGTACTAATATTTCCACAAAGTACAATACAGGTACGATTACACTTTCAATTTAAAGGGCGTTACTTGTTTTGCTCGTTCAGGATTTGGTGTTAGAAAGAGACACTGTCAACAGAGGGAATTTCCATGGGGGGTAAAAAACAAAAGCTAGCCATTGGCAACCTGCCCAGTCATGACAACAGGGTTGGTACTGACGTTACACACAGTAAATTTCGCACTTTCTTACCCAAGGTGCATCTGCTGATTGTAAAGGGTTTTATGCCATGCATTAAAGTAAAATCTGGTTTGTCCAAGTACAAATATATTGTAAAAGAAGCTCAGTGAGTTTTCTGTGTCTAATGAAGGCCACAGGTGAATAGGAAAATATATGAAATGTATGTAATTTACTTAAACAAATGTATTGCAGGTTTTTCATCATGGCATGGGTTTATATTGAAAAAGCATTTTATGTGTAAAAATCTCACGTATTTGGGACATTTAAATAAAATTTAAGACAGAGCCAGGTCTAAATTTCTTGTTTATTTTTGTTGACATATTAGATACAAAAAAGATCTTATAGATTTTCTTTGTAATACAATGAGTTCTTAGGTGTGGTCACTAACAGAAATCTCCAGGTTAAATGTTTGTGGATGTTTCTTTCAAAAACTCTGAGACGAGCTGCTCTTTCTTTCTCTCCTTCACTATCTTCTCTTTCTTGCTTTTTATTGTTACGGTGCAGTGTAAAACGCATACTGAAGATGTACAACTACAGAAGGTGGAGGTAAATGCACCTTTTCAGGGGGCTGCCAACTGCCATTAAAGCAAGACGACACCACCAACAACAACTACTACAACTACTACAACTACAACAACAACAACAACAACAACAACAACAACAACATAATCAAATGTAGAGCTTGAACTGAACCAATAGCTGCGTTTCAGATGACATCACCACATTCTATTGGTGGTTTTCAGAATGTAGAATGTGATGATGTCATGATCTCAGATGGGCGGCAAGAGCAAGCTTTAATCTGAACATTGAAATGCATGGGACAGTGCATATTAATGAACATACAGTGCAATGTAAATACGCCTTTAGCCTATCGGCTACTTTCCATCTGTCGTCTCTGGCAGGTCATGACAGAAACATCATATGTACATGTAACACACACACAACACACACCTTCAAATGACAACATTAGATATTAAACAACACTTGAGAATCAATAATTACAAACCTGGTTCCTCTTGAGCCAACGTTTGAGGTTTGTCTTTAATGACTTTAATGTCAGGCTGTCTCTGTTAGCGGCTGATGCTCTTCTGTGCCTTTGACTGACAGCAATTGTTGACTGAAGTCTTAAAGTAACTGCACAATCACCTCGAGCAGAAGCTCTGGTCACTTTCAGATCTGAATTTAATAAACTCATTTAGGCGGAGAAAGACCATGTCAACTTTTATAAATTGAACAAACTCATTTTTTTTTTATTGCCAAAACATTGTTATATTTTCAAAGTATTAGGCAATGATGATATGAGTAAGCTTTTTTTTAATTTAATATTGACATGACAGGTGACATCACAGCATTCTTAAGAGTAAATGTTGAGAAATTACACATCCAAAATGTGAAAGAGCTTCTAGAATCTACAAACAATTGTAAAAGTGTAAATATTTAGTTTGTACCTGACATTTAATAGAAGAAAAAGAATGAAACAGTTGTAGATAAACAGATAAACAACAGGAACACTGCAAAGACACACTCATATTTCTCACTGAGACAGAGTTTGTGACCATACTTAAATTGAACTCATTATCTTTCTTTCCTAAAATAATATGTTTTTGAGTCCATTTGTTGAGGAAATGATTTGTTAAGCGCCAGTTGAAGTGTCCTAAATCTCCAACTGTTAGTAAACAGGTTTGCTAAGCTCTGCACAGTCACTGAAACGACGGAGAAACTACAAGTTAATTTGAGCGAAACAAAAGCTCCATGGACAAAAATTAGGCTGAAAAAAGCAAAGAAACACATTTTATCATTTGTGCTGCGTGTAATTTTGCCTCTCACTGCCATTCAGTCGGAATGTTGAGGATCACACTGAGGCGTATTGCCAAAAAACAAAACAAAATCAGCTTTTTCGAGCCAGAATTTCATTTCCATCTGTAAAAACGATAAAAATGCCAATAACTCTGCATAAAAGAATGTAGATGCATAACCCCTACTGGCAGTATGACATCATCACAGTCTACAGTCTGTCGGTGTCAGAATGTCTCTCTACTGCACATTTAATCACAGGGACAATATCGCTGACTATTAAATTCAGCACATTGAGTTACAAACACACCACTTCACCGCACAGACCCTAAATGTGCATTACACATGAAAGAGGGTCTTAACTTCGACAGTTTTGATGGCTAGCGTGTCCCCGTTTCCCTCCCCTCGACTCCCGTCCCCCTTCTGCCGTCTCCCGTCCCCCTTCTCCCGTCCCCCTTCTCCCGTCCCCCTTCTGCCGCGCATTATAAACGGCTGATTATGGCGGCGGCAGCTCTTCAGGTGCGCTCTATGTTCCGTTTATTATTCAGCTCACAGGCGGCGCTGGCCCTCCGTGGAACCACCTGCCTTTCTCCTCCCAAAAAAACAACACAACCACACATGCTACATCTGCCATATCAGCGGGGCTCCAGCGCCAATTTCGCATGAATCGCATCCGGCGGAGCTGTAATATACTCGTCCCGGCGCTATGATCTAAACATTCATTTCTTGTCTTTTTGTACCATTTAGCGTTCTAATGATGTATGTTTGTAGTGTTTTGAAAAGTTGGCAGAGTTTAGAGGGAATAAAAGGAGGGAGATTTATATTCCGTTAGCATCTGAAGCAACACGCTGCGGGAGGTTAGCATACAGGTGGCGCGGTTGAAAGAAGAATGTTAGTTTTAGCGACGTACAGATGGGACTTTACGCATAGGCAAATTGTTCTAAAGGGAAAAGAATAAACAAAGACAATATACAAAGAGATGTGTACTTTTTATTTATATTATTATTTTCAGCGAACATCTTTAATACTTTGAAACAGTGTTGAACTCCAGTGTAAGCCAAAAGATACGCTTGGCTAGTTAAGTCTAGCCATGGCTAAATCGTACATATTTTACAGTTTAATATATAATCTTGCATTGTGGCTGAGGTCTTGCACAACCACAAAATTAAAGGCGGTATGGACGATTTTTCGGCGATTTGAGAACGCAGGTGGAAGTGCGCATGCGCACTCCCCCGTGCGGACCGATACAACACACACGTGCGTTTGTTTATTAGCGCAACGGAGCGCATCGCATCTCTCATCTCCCGTAGATTTCTGTCCACTTCTGCGTCAGCTCGAACTGTCTTTCTCCGTCTTCATTTTACCCCGTACACTGAGGGAACTATATTATGATAGATCCATGCGCTTAGGCACGCGGAAACGTGGGGACGAGCCTGACGCGGCTGCAGGTGAGCGGTAGGTGCGTTTTATGATTGATACGTGGCAGGACAAATGATTTATCCACGCTACGAGGAAATATGATAAAAAATTTGCTGAAAAAAATCGTCCATACCACCTTTAATAGTTTGGAAACTTTGTGGACATAAAGTCAGGAAATAATCAGGCTTCGGTGGAATGGACAGCGTTTTTAATATTCTAAACAATTTGATTGGCAAGGCAAGTTTATTTGTAGAGCACATTTCATACACAAGGCAATTCAAAGTGCTTCACACAGCAGGAAAAATGCATTAAAATCACAAAGAAATTACAGACTTCTGGTTATGGTCAAAAGTGTCCAAACAAAGTTATTATTATTGAGAAAAAATATGTTCAAATATACAAATATATTCCTGCCCTTGCTCATACTGTACAGTTCTTCAAACATCTTCCTTAGTCTTATTAGGGTTAAAGTACACTTTATTGTCCCTTTATATTTATCTGCATTTGACCCATCTTTCAATGCCACTGTGGCAACCTGTCAGGAGCAGGCCCCCTCTACAGATCTTTAGTTTTGCAGAGTTTACTTTTTTACCTACTGTGCATGTTTTGGGTTAATAATATTTTAGAATTTCTCCCCAATTATCCCATCAGTAAAGGTGACATTAAATTACTTTTATGAGATTTTTACCTGTGTTACCTAATCAACAGCTTACTTATTTGAATGTCACCTTATTGTGTAGCCAGTAAAAAAAAAAAAATCTGCTGCTTGCTACAATCTTGCTACAAGAGGCGTGGTTTATTGTTTTTGCAGTTTTTAACACCTTAAACATTTAACCTTTAACAAAAAAAAATCCTTTGTCTAAGTAGCACCAGGACTAAGACCAAGACTGGACAAAAACTGAAAACTTTGGACTCGACGATCAAGGACTGGACTGATATTATAACAGACATTGGACATATGGAGAAAATGACTTTGGGCGAGATGGGATGTTTATGTTGTTCGCCGTAACTTTCTTTATGTTCAACCATAAGGTGCCATTATAATTATTCGTCATTACTTGTATTGTTGCTACTTTCCTTTGCTCTGAGGCTGTGTCCCCGGCTGTTGTGTTTTGTGTGTCTGTAAAAAGAAAAAGAAAAAATAATAATACAAAACCAAAACGTGGACTTGACCAAATGCAGGACTAAAACAGGACCATAAGTTTACACCAAACTGGGCTCAGACCGAGACCAAAGTGTGAACATTCCCAAATAGAATGCATGAACAAATAATACATATTGTGTGTAATTTAATTAAACAGATAGAGCTTTATTGTCAGTTTGAGCTCATTAGGGTTTAAAAATTGCCGTGAGACAGGAGCATCTCTATGGAAATGGACAGCGCAAACATCAGTACATTCCTCATTAATTAGTCGGCTAATTCACAATGCAAAAGCCTGTATAAAATAAAAGCGTTGACCTCAGAATCTGCCATACGCTGGATATCATCTCCGTACCATCAGAGCACTGTACATCCAGGCTTATATGAGTCAGACTTTCTGCTCACACAGACGTTTCATTTCCATCTCTAATAATACTTCTTGACAGACATAAGAGAAGCAGACGGCAGGGTCCGGGCGGGGCCGGGTGCATCAACACAATTGAGGCTCAGTAATGTAAAAGATGTTGCTTATTTCACATAAACAGTGAATTGTTGAATAAACTGAAGTGAACTTTGACCATAGCAATACTGACTAATGTAACTGTGAATACATGAATACTGTCAAAGTTTGGTTCCTGTACTTTTGCTGTGTTCTCGAGAAAACTCTCTGGTATTATATATTCCAGCTCTAGTTCTATATATTATGTGCTATTGAAGGTTATATTGTTCTATGTATTAATGAATGAATGGGCTCCATGTTTGTTGGTTTTGTGATTTGGTTGTTCAGATGTTTTTGGCTGTCTGATGCTGCTCAAATGAACTGCCGCTGGAGGGATGAATAAAGTACTGTCATCTGAATCTGAATCAGTAACAGAATATGGCACAGTATTGGGAATACATGTGCTGAAAATACATATTCAGAATACTGATTTTACAAGCGGTCCAGTTACTCGTGTTTTGATGTTCAGAAGTTATTTTACTCAAAGAAAAAAAAAAGAAGAGAAGAGAAATAAGGAGTGCACAGTATTAGGGAGAATATTATAAAACAGTGTTCTTGTGGAAATGAAATGCATAATAAATGGTGGATCCAAACAAAATCTTTTATCTTATGGTTGTTGTTGTTGTTGTTTTTATTACACTATAATATATTGCAAATAAATGTGAAAGTATTCAAAGTGTGCTGTATACAGTATCGTGATCAGACCATGTAACAGAATACCTTTGAATATAAGTTTTATTGCAGGTATTCAGTATTATGTACAGTATATACCAAAACCTATACATATATTACTCACTTATCTTTGTCCCAGGTTTGAATTTAATTTGAGAGTCTAAAAGCTAAAAGCACACCTTATTATCATTGTATTTATTTATTCATGTATTTATACAGTAGCTCCACCGCCTCCAGCAAAGGAACAATCTTCAAAGGCCTTGGACCCATCTGTGACAAGCCCAACAACATCCCTGTCATCGCCCCTGCCTTCACACCAGCCCTGGGTTCCCCCTGCAACATCTACTCCCACTAAAGATTCATCATTCTCCTTCTCATCTCCACTCTCACCCATGGGCCTTCCCAGCCATTTTGAAAGTCTGATCAAATCAGGCATTAAGATGGCTCCACTCACGCCCAATATAGCAAGGGCTATGTCAATACGTATCAACTCTTCCCTGCACAAGCCGACTACACCAACAAAAGCCCCACCACCCATCCCCCCCTCGCCTCTCACCTGGTCCCAAACTCTCCCATAGCTAGGATGCACTGGGTCTCAGCGTTGCCGGGACTTATAGTCACATTAAAAATCAAACCAACCCGGGGCCCTATGTAAAAAGAGCCCCCCCTAGTGCTATTTCTGTAATCACATCATCACACAGATGGAAAAACAAAATGCGAGTCAGGCCCAATCTGAGAAATGTGATTCCTATTCCCTGTGAAAAGATAAAGCCCAGTCTCACTGAAACTAGTCTGAAACTTGCTGTGCTAAATGTCAGATCCTTATGTAACAAATCTCTCTTAATTAATAATTTTATTTCTTCTTATAATCTTGATTTTATGTTTTTAACTGAAACATGGCTTGACAAAAACACAGGAAATGTAGTTCTGATAGAATCTGCTCCACCCAACTTTAAGTTTGAATCTGAAACACGAGAAAACAAAAAAGGGGGTGGAGTCTGTGCTGTCTTTAGAGATGAAATAATTATCCGCAGGTTGTCTTTTGGGGTGTTTTCATCATTTGAGTATGTATCCTTTAAAATGGAGCTAAAACGGTCTCCATCCATTCTCTTCATTGTTTTATACAAGCCTCCCCAGCACTGCCAAAGTTTTATTGATGATTTTACTGAGATGCTTTCAGTCATATGCACAGACTTTGATGGTTTGGTCATTACAGGTGATTTCAATGTGCATGTTGATAATATTTGTGACAGAAACGCTAAAGAGCTTGATGCTGTCCTTGAAACCTTCAGTCTTACTCAGCATGTGAGAGGCCCCACCCACAGCAAAGGACACACTCTAGATCTCATAATTACAAAGGGGGTAAATATTTCAAATGTTAATGTGATCGATGTTGCTCTGTCTGATCATTTCTGTGTCTTCTTTGACCTGTCTGTTTCTCCCAAACCTCCGGTTGGTCCTGCAGTTGTTCAGAGGAGACACATAAGTGATGGCACAGGTGCACTGTTTATGGAAATGATAAACTTTGAAAATGTCTCATGTTCTAATGTAAATGATTTGTTGAACTCTGTTACATCTAGTGTTTTGAATGTTCTGGACACCATCGCCCCTATAAAGGCTAAAATGGTTAAAAATAAGCAGAAGGCTCCGTGGAGAAATGATGATTCGGTCAGGGCATAGAAAAGGGAGTGCCGCAGGGCCGAACGGAAATGGCGCAAGTCAAAGCTCCAGGTTCAAAAAGAGATTTACAAAGAGAAGCTGAACATGTACAACCTAATCTTATGTAGAACTAGGGAAAGATATTTTTCTGAAATAATTGGAAGCTGCAGTAACAACTCGCGTGTCCTGTTTGCCACAGTAAACAGATTAACAAACCCTCCAGCTCAGCTGCCGTTAGAACTCATTTCCACATCCAAGTGTAATGAGTTTGCATTATTCTTTAATGACAAAGTTCAGGGCATTAAAAATGCTATAAATCCCACAATGCAAAAAATTACCCTAAAACCACCAAGACACTTAGAGCTAACTCACTTTGCACCAGTAACTGACAAAACTGTCCATGAGATCATCACCAGTCTGAGTTCATCTACATGCTGCCTTGATGTGTTACCCACCAGATTTCTAAAGTCTGTGCTGAACAGTTTGTTAGCACCATTCACTCACATAGTTAACATGTCGCTTCAATCTGGAACATTCCCAATGTCTTTGAAAACTGCGGTCATAAAGCCTCTCCTAAAGAAGAGCAGCCTTGATGCCGCAGTACTGAGTCATTACCGGCCCATCTCTAATCTGCCATTTTGGGGCAAAGTCCTTGAAAAGGTTGTTTACCAACAGCTCACAGATTTCCTCTTAATAAACAACTCATTTGATGTTTTTCAGTCAGGTTTTAGACCTCATCACAGCACTGAGACTGCTCTTGTCAAGGTGACAAATGACATCCGCCTGAACACTGACACGGGCAAAGCCTCAGTCTTAATTCTGTTAGATCTGAGTGCTGCTTTTGACACTGTCGATCATGGGATCCTCTTACAGAGACTAGAGGACTGGGTGGGCATCACTGGCACTGCCCTAAACTGGTTAAGGTCCTATCTGGAAGACAGGAAGTACTTTGTTGAAATTGGTAGCTGTGTCTCAGACCACATGACCCTGACCTGTGGAGTGCCCCAAGGGTCAGTCCTGGGTCCCCTTCTGTTCAACCTCTACATGCTGCCGTTAGGTCAGTTGATACGCAGTGAAAACGTGTCCTATCACAGTTTTGCAGACGAGTCAGATCTATGTTTCACTATCGGCAGGTGACTATGGACCAGTAGATTCACTCTGTCACTGCATCCAACAGATCAGTTTGTGGATGCAAAACAACTTTCTCCAGCTGAACTCAGACAAGACTGAAATAATCGTTTTTGGCCCACAGAAACAAAGAGAAAGTGTTAGCGGTCACCT
>NW_027315746.1:23691210-23763710 GCF_026437365.1 Eucyclogobius newberryi
CTTGTACATGTAATGCTGCTGGTTTAAAGAAACAAGCAAATGCATTATTGTTCCATTATCTTTGACCCAGATGCCCTCCCACCCTCTTTGCACTATCCAAAAAGTCAAGTCTATACACAGCCAAGAACCTTTTTGGTGAGATGGGAAGTAACTGTAACAGCTCTTCAAAGTAGCTTTAGGGAGGCATCTATTGTTATAAAACATAATCGAAATGTGTCGGTCTAATAGGAATTTGTTGTTTTCCAGAAAAGCTGGTTAAAATACAGCACAGAGCTTGTAGTCTCAGGAGGAGAGTGCTCTCTCAGAGTAGTTTTCATTTACCACTATAACATGCCCTTTACCGTATGGACAAATTTACCAATCTTCTACTTAGAAAAAGCACCTTAAAAGCATGACAATTACGTGATTGTAGCTCTGCAATTACAAAAGACATTTCTATGTAACCATGGCATTTCATATTGACTAAAGCATCAGGAGAGGACCGTGAGTACCAAGGAATATGAAGCGTTGCATTGATTTTTGTATGTACGCTATATTTGACAATTTTTCTATAACAGAACAAACTAGACAAAGTTAGTGTTATTAGCTTTACTAAAAATGTTCATATACAATAACAAACTCTACAAAATATTTAGTGTATTGGTAAAGAGACATTTTAAAGAGGCAATTATGTTGTGTAACACGTTACATGCCAGTATGATCAAACACAGCAACTAGCGTTCCAGTCGTCCTCAGAGCTCGGATCTTCGCATTTCCGACTTGTAAATGTGTAAATGTGAAACAGAAACAGCCTTCTAGGAAACTAAGAGTAGACTTTCCGAGCTCAAGTTAGAAAATGGTACATTGTTCCTTGCGTTTGGTGAAAGATAAACACCCGTGATAGTATTTGTATTATTTTACATGCAGTTGCTCTCTACTGCCCCCTGCTGTCTGTAAACCTCCTCCTGCCTCGGAGTTTCTCCCATTTAGTGATGATCAATACCATGGATTTTTTATTTGATACGATACCAAGTAATACTATGGCAAAAATCACAATATCAATCCGATACTGATACAAATGAGTTTCTTTCTCTCTCTCTCCTTCTCTTTCGTTCGCTCTCTCCTTTTTTTATTTTACAATATCTACGGTAAAACACATACTTTGAAGACGTACGACTACAGTAGGTGGCGGTAAATGCACCTTTACAGTTGGCCGCCATTAAAACCCAACAACAACAACAACAACAACAACAACACATGCATTGAAACTCCTCAACTATGAACAATAGTGCTTGGCCATAATTATTTTCTCTGCTTGAACTCATATGAATAGTAAATATATGTGCAGAAAATCTAAAATATGAACAATGTATTACACAAATATCACCCTGTTTGCTCCAGTCATTTCATGTTTGAGCTTTGAGGGACACTTTTGGAGCATCTGCCTCGACTTAGAACACGACCGGAATCAAAAGTGACACAGACGCTCCCGTGAGTGTCATGGGTCCCTGAATATAATGACAGATCGCATTGTGGCTGGAGTTTATAGGTCTGTGGTGACTAAGTGCCATGTTGTATTAGGCGGGGGGAGACTGGCAGATGAAGCTAAACAAGGTGACAGACAGAGAGGTGCAGAGGGGGGACGCTTCAGACCCTTTTCAGGTGTCAAGAACAACGCTCCACAATCATATGACACCATGGAACCGCCAGAGCGTTCTATTACGCTCATTGTCCGATTACAGGGTGATTTCTCTAGAGAACTCTTGTTGTCCCGGTCTACACGCAAGTCAACAACCCGAATTGTGGAGAACTGGAGCTGGAAGACATACAAAGTGTCTTAACTTTGATGCTCTAACTGCTAAAGTGAAAGTGGCCGATATACTTATGGTCCGTTTGTGGCGTTGTCTGTAACTGTAACTGTGAATACAAGTTTTAGACCGGAAGTTGCACGTGAACAGTTGTGTGCACATGTCATATTAAGTCATAAACAGACCAAAGCACATGAATGCACACAGGTCGGGTAAATGAGCTAAGTCTTCTTGGAAGCAGCACACACAGTTCACCCATTACTTTTACATTTATGGAAAAAGCGCTAATGAGGTCCTTTGTTTCACATGCACCGCTGAACTAAACTCGTGGAGTTTGAGTTGAGGTGATCAGACTCAAAGTATTGGAGACATGTGTATTCTGGAACCCAGGCAATCTGTTTCCTGTCTACATGCAGGTCAAAGAACCAAATAGGTGCGGCAAAGAGACGCTTAGGAGCATCTAGTAATTAAGCATTAGCACCAAAACTTTGTGGCTGAAATCACAGATAAAACGGCTCTCATACATAAAACCAGGCTTTAAACAGAAAAAAGCAAGACGTGTTCGTCCCAGACGCAGGGACTGTAATATGTCATCACTGTTTATCTAAAACTCACTCAAACACATATCTAATATTTTCCTGTCTGTTTCTTACCTCGTGCAGTTGCATGCCTCTGCTAGTCTGCTACCAGTATAAATAAATCCAAATAAGCCATTTTTCCCCTCACTTCTGCGGCTGAAGCTTGGCTGAAGTCACAGTGTCTTTTAGTGGCCCCTACAGGCCGCTGTAAATGACTGCACAGGAAGCTTGGTTCTTCTTCTCCCACAGCTGCTCAGTCTGTGGCCGTGTTCAGAGGCCCGTTCATGCTGCGCTCTCTAACATGAGCTTTTAGAACCAGAGCGGACAGCAGCTTCTTTTAGAGGTCTGCACATGCGCTCTGAGGACCACAGCCTCAAAACACGCTGAACAAACCTGTGTGGGAATCTGCCCTAACTGAGCTTGTGCAGAGCAGAAGAGGGGCAACAGTTGTGTCCAATTTCAATAAGTGACATATTCTTATCTTTTAGAGACACGTTTTTGTTTGTAGCTCAGGCTTTGTTCATGTTTCTAATGATCAGACATTAGTTAGAAATACAGGCAGTATTTGAACAACATAGAGCTCTAATTGGTGTAATGAATTGATCGGTGAAGTGAGACTATTCAATCCAAACAGCAGTTTAAACAGGTAAGTTAGTTTAGCTTAGTAGGATTGGCAGGCGCCCTTCTTGCTGGAGATTTGAGTTTGACATTTGCATGTCATTTTTGTTTGTGCAAATGTTATTCACTAAATATTAATATAACACCCCAAGTCTGCTTGGCCTTCCATAGTTACTGCTCGCTATTGGTATGCAGTTTCCCCTGACGTGCAGGTAAACATAGCGCTGTTACCTGGGCAATCGACACAGTTATTTTCCTCGCTCTTCATTGCACATTCAGAAATGTTGTGTTTTTAGCTGCATGCAAACATGTTTTTCTTTGAGAGAGAAAACACAAACTTCCATATTACCAGAACAACCTCAAGTGCCTTTACATCAAACACAGAGGATCAGATAAGAGTTAGAGGTTTCTGTTTTTATCAGGCCTGCACTCCCACTGCAGACGCCCACAACAGATGTCGAACATTAATCTCTTATGAGGGAAACGCTGAGGAAATACAGCAACGCAACAAGCATTTCCAGGTACAAGTGCTATCTGTAGATTGTATTAAATGTTTGCTATTCCAAATCTTTATCATCTAGATTTTAGCAGGGAATAAAACGCACAGAAACAATTTGAAGTTCTGAGTTATGGTGACCAGATGTTCAGACATTTCCGCTTGTTAATAGGTGAAAAATGCGTAAATCTTTCCAAAACATCAAAGAGTTTTACCATTTTTATTTGTACCACAATCAGACTGCGTTGTTGTGCGCGAATATTAATCAGATCCCATTTGAATCATTATAAACAGCAACAATGTTTACCACTTCACTGCAGAAAATATGTTTGTAAATTCCTCAATAACAATATTTCCTGTTGCAAGTGTCTCACTGTAAAAGTATAACCAAGCTTTAGTTCAGTCAAATCTTTGAGGTAGATGTAGTGTTGTTGCCATGAAAATATGTGAATGAAGGGAGGGAGGGAAGAACCAACCTAGTAAAATAGCCAAAGATGTGAAGGTCGAAACAAGGGCCTTTCTATTGTAAATCATATGATAATAAATGCATGTGACTTCAGTAAGAAAACCAGCTAAATACAAACTGAAAGTCATTTGTAGAGCTGTGAGATTGAATGGGAAGAGCATTTAAACCTGAACTAGAAAATCTTCCATTGCGTGATTGGGCCAACGCCTTCGTAGAGATCGCCTCTAAAAATGCGCAGCTATAGTTTAAATGGGCTGCACCCTTTTTTCATTCATGCAACGACTTAAAATGAGTCTTGCCCCAGCACAGATGTATCGTAAAAGCAGCTCTCAAGGTCAAAATGAGACCGCCGGGCTATTTGCGTCAAGCATTTTTATCGTCCACGAACCAGGAAGAAACACTTGCATTGTCAGCATGCCAGTTGTTGTTACCTCTGTACTGCGATGTCCTGTGAAGGTTATGTAAAGAGCTTATAAACTCTGTGTGAGTGAAAAGTCAGCACGCTAGGAAGATGTTAAGAAAGTCTGGACTGCTGCAAACTGCTTGAAATTGATTCGATGTGATTTTCTTTCATTTTTAAGAGCGTTACAGCGTCTTTAACTCACTATTTTGATTTTTTCAATACGTTAAGTATATGAATTCAAGTCCGGAAAGATGTTTTGGTAAAAGCCTCAGTCTTCGTGAGTAGAGGATGAAAATGTTTGTCCTCGGAAAACAAAAGACAACATTTCTGTAAAGGTTCATAGAGGGAGTAGTTATCTTTCAACGATAGAATACGAAATACACTAGAACCTCTCATGGGCCAATATTTAAGGTAGTTTTTTTTTTTTCTAAACTTGCATTAAATAGTACTGCTTTTGGTTATTTGGGCTAATTCACCACCAGGCAGCCTTAGGCCAGTAAAGATCGGTTTATGGGCTGCATTTGGACCCTGTGTCATAACTTAGACATGCCTGCGTTAGAGTTTTATGTTACGCTATTGGATCACACAGCTTTTCATTGTCGGCCAAATCTTTCCTCTATTGTTATTACAGGAAGCCATTCAATTACAGTAACATTTAGTTAAGCGTTTATCTGAAGGGACAATGTACAGAGACACTAAGCTCGTAAAAACATGATGCTCTGGTGCGGAGACTTCAGTCCAGTCTTAGAGATCGCATGAGTCCATCTATTTGTATGTCTGAAGTGTTTAGTTGCTTGGACGCAGTACAAAGCAATGTTCAAGTACTCCGTTACTTTAACACAAAAAAATGCAATTATATTGACAAAATGGCACTTAAAAGATCTATCTAGCTGCTGGTTAAAAATAACAATGGATAACCGAAAATTGTCCTTGTACTATCATATTGTTAATTGAATGTGTATGGCCGTTATGTGATTGAAGAGGAGCGTGCATACAAAGCAGGAGAAAGCGCGTTATCTTGGAGGGCCTAATTCGATTTCCTGTGTGAAATGGTCATGTTGAACAACCGCTACTAGTGTCCTTCACGGGTCCTTCAAACCCCAGGGCAGCTGTGGCTACAGAAACAGCCGACCAGATGTGTAAAGTCTCTATAGACCTCTTGCCTCCACATGACAAAATTTGTTGCCGATGTCATACTGGCTGGGGAGAGATCTTTACCATTATCATTAAATTAAGTTGTAAATAATGATGAAACATATTAAAGATAAATCAGCTGAAATATTAAAGACCCTTACCTTACCAACAATACCATAAACTAAAACAACTTAAAATAAAATAAAAACAATTGTGATGGACAAAATACGATTGAAATATATATATAACAATGGATAACATTACAAATATGTTTATTTTTATATATTTTATATAACATTTTTATATAAAATATATAAAAATAAACATATTTGTAAAAATGTTATTTCTAAATAATTTATTTAGAAAATAAACACATAATAATAATACATGGTATCATAAATAAATAAAATAAAAATAAATGGAAAGAAATATATGGCCTACTAAAACGCATTAAAATATTGGTGTTGTTTTCGGTTATTTTCTTTTTATGTATCAATGTTACTTAATTCATTTGTTTGTTTGTTTTTTTTGTCATTTTGTGTGTTTTAGTTTTTGCAACTGTATGTTAATTGTTTTGTTGTTGTTGTTTAAATTTTTTTAATAAAATTCAATTAAATATAAAAAAGACACTTACCTGGCACGGGTGTTATTAAAGAGTATCGATTGTAGATTGCACCCTAAATCGACAATATCTGGACATCTGCTTCACTTTAGTTTACACCCTCTAATATTGTCAAAAAGTGTCCCTGGGGATGTTTTATGGGAAATATACTTGATCATGAAGCACTGAACCTGAAACGTTTACTTATTTTGACTGTTATGATGATGTGATCTTGATAAAATAGTGATGTCAGAGGCTAATTCACGCAGGTCAGTTGAATAAACACTTTTTGTATGTGTTCTACAGTCAGCATTTCAAAGCGGTAAATTATGCAAACAGTGTTTCGCGAATCATGTGGGGTCGTTTCTCTCCCTAATGAATAGACCAATCGGCAATACACAACCTTAATACAGTTATTGAATCATGAGACAGAAAAAAGAAAATTAAAAAAAAATTAAAAATTCATTTGTAGCTTAATTAATGTAAGGGTTTATTCACTGCTAATCCATTTAGTTGGAGCTTTGTACAGTCAATCTGGTAAAAATGCTTCTGCCCCTCAATCAAAAAGTCTGTTAATATGACTTAGTTTATGTCAATTCTCTGCCAGTGTCTGTAACTTAAAAAAAAATAATGTGATGTGCACCTTTTTTTTTACATTCATCTGTTTCTTGACAATCAAATGATCAAACTTGCTTCATAATTTATGTATTTTTACGTTTTTTTTCTTTACTTCAGCGACTAATGGAAAGGTCCAATAACCACCACCAACCACACCATCATACCATCTTTCTTTGGGCTCTACCATTGAATAACTACCTTGTTTTTACCAGTGTACCATGCTTAATTTACTTTGTATTCATCTGGTTTTAAGCTCCAACAACTAATCCAACAAAGATAAAAAAAACATATTTATTGTTGCTAGTCGGTCGCACTAAATATCTTTCCTTGCACTGCATTGACTGTCCATCATGTGTCCTTGTGTGTTAAACGCGTTGGCGAGGCTGTTAGCGTCCTGCTGCTCGGCTGATGATTCTGTCAAATTGGAGCATGACTCAGTGTGTGGTGCTTTTGTTTGGTCCCTCGCTCCGGTAAATGGCACCGCTCCAGACTTGCTACAATGATAAATGATCTGTTAATTTGCATGAAACTCAAATTATATATTCCCACCAATAGTCTGAAATGCAAATCGGAGACTGTTCATCAGTGTATTGGCCTGAATTGATGTCGTGGTGACGAAATATAAATCAGTTTGGGCGTGTGAGTTGTTTATCTTTTACTACTGCGTTTATCTTTGTTTTGGAACCATTGATCGACTTACAACTTGTTTAAAATGTTGCATCGGAAAGGTCTGAGAGGTTTGATGGCTCGTGAACGCATGAGAAGTGTGAAAGTGTTTTAAATTCACTCAAACTTGTTTGTCATATGATATTTTACGTTTCAATAATCCTGTATTGTGCTGCATTCAAGGCTGTTATCACCTACACTTATCCTAACCTGTGCTAAGAACTTACCTGCAATTAGTCCAGAAAATCAGACTCCGTGGTCATATGCGTGGAGTTAAAACATTTCAAAGCTGTAAAAATGTAATTAAAATCTACTGCTTGTGAAATGTGTCTGATATTCACCTGCCTGGGATCCAGAATATATACTTCTTCATGTCTGGTCACCGCTCCCTCCATCGCGCCTCAAACCTCAAGGAATATCACGCCAATGAAGCCAAACTCAAACAGAACCGTGCAATCAGATGTGTTTTTTCCCTTGATGTGAAAATAATTCATTGGTCATAATAATAATAATAATAATAATAACTTTTATTTATATAGCGCTTTTCAGTGACCCAAAGACGCTGGTCATCCATCATTTAGAACCAAATCAAACTTTTCTCACCTGAGATAACGTCTTATTTATTCAGCCAAAATCCGCAATGTTTTTCAATCCCTGTTTTTCTTCTTTTGGATTTTCGAGTCAAGATTTTCAAACGGCAAAACCGAAAGTAGCGGTAAGTATTAAAATCTGTTTAACTAACAAAACCCTGTGGCACATTGTTAATATTCCCATTTATTCATTTTAAGGCGCGTGTATGCCTTTAAAACAGCTTTCTTCAACAGAACTCAGGTGGTCCGCCCAAGGACGACCAATCAGAGCGCAGGATTTCTGACCTTTTCTTCCGGGTTGACAAGTAATAACATACTTTATTATTAGCCGCACAGCGCACAGTGGTCTAATTTTTTCACAAAGTGCTGCTTTTACAAGAAACTCATTTAACAAATGTACTAATTTACAACAAAACGGTCAGGGACACTCGCTTTAATGTCGTACACTGTATGTGGAACACACATTAAATACTGCCATTGTGTAGATTGGCAAGACACTTCCCTCTTCTTGCCTGTGAGAATTCGCAACATATTTAAATGTTTTGTTTGAACGCATTTCTATAAAATATTACAAGATATTTTATGCTACCTACACTATATTTGTGTTGTGTTTTCCAACTGCCAAAACCAGAAATACTAGAACCAAGTCGCAAGTCTGATCTCCACTCAAACAAGCTATAGAAGCCGTAGAAGCGTTTCCTGATGATCTGAAATAATATTGCAACAGTGACGACACTCCCTTATTAGCCCAAAGAAATCTCCCAAACACTTTTTCTTTGGCGCGATTCTCCTCTAACGCCAATTAAAACATCACGTGTTGACTCTGCGCCAACATTACAGCTCGATACTTTCATCTGCTGTTGGTTCAGGTGCGAACTGTTGCAAAAAGCGTTAATTGCGAATAATGGTAACACTCCACGTCTTCCTTTTTACCGTTTCATCGCTAAGAGAAATATGTGAAACTCGACTTATCCCCTTTTGATAGGCTAAACAAACAGGCAGTGCACTTACGGCTTCACACGTCTGCTTTTGGAGTGCGCTCCCACACTCTTTGTGACAGAACGACTTGAGTGACTGTGAGAGTTGGCTGCGGTTCTGGTTTCACACAACGATATCTGCAAAGTCCTTGGCCCCTGTGCTTTTTTATTGTTCAAAGTGAATCGTTTGCTGTAAGAAATCTTGCTTTGGCGTGAAGTGAAAAGGAGTTTTGAACAACTGTATATTTTGTGGTAAATTAAATAACAGTAGATTTACAGTAGATTCCGACCTAAATTCCAGGAGTCATATCATTTTGAATCACAGAAAAACTTTTACACGTTTGTTCTTCATATGATCCAAAAGATTCATATATGATTATTAGTAAAATTATGATTCAAAGTAAAGTTGTGGACATTGTCTTAAAATAGGATGTGTTCCTCCTCACAAAGTGTTATGTGTGGAATTAATGACTGGAATGTGTGCTGTAGAATTATGTCAAAATATTACACTTCTAAGTAAAAAGCGCATTACACAAAAACTGCTTCTTGTACAATGTATTTAAAAAGGTATATAACAGAATGTCTTATGACTGCTGACTCTGATTAAGGCTGCTCAATTATGGCAAAACATTATAACCATGATTATTAATTTGACTCATACCTGAAATCAAGATTATTTCAAACTAGAGGATTTTTTAAAGGAACAAAATGTAGTGAAACTATAGAACAACCTCCTTAAATCAGCATTTATTTTGTGTGTTCTTCATTTATTTTATATCTTGTCGTCAATTCTAATTATAGAATTACGTAATCCACCGAATATTTTAGAAAGTCGCCCGAAAATGTCTCTCCTTATTTAAGCACACAATTGATGGGGACTTTTTTAATTTTCACATGTAAAAATAGTCAAAAGTTGAATCGTCCTACTTTACTGAATTCACCCTTTGTAGAGTAGAAAAGTGTCTTTACTCAAGGTTTTGAGGCAGAACAATCCCATTATGAACCGAAGGTGATTCATGGCATTTTTACTCATTGAAAAGCGTGATAATTGAAATCTCCGTTATGAATGTTATTAGTTGCACAGAATACTTCTGACGACAGGTGAGTTACTGTTAAAGCTGTGTGCAACTTAAAATAAAATGTGTTTGGCTGCCTGCGGTTGTAGTGAAGGTATTTCCTGTGAGATTCAAGTGTTTTAACGCTATCGAAGATAATTAAAATACAGCGTTATGTGTAAGTAACAAGTAAGTAAGTAACACACTAAAAACTATTGTACAGCAAGAATGAATGTATTTGGCCTTGACAGTGTACATTAATGTCATTTCTGTAAAAGCACCAGATTTTGCGACAAGGCTCATATGTATTTGTACTCCCCGGACAGACGTTATGTTGTTTCCCTAAAAAAAGACAGATGTAGAACAATGTGATGCAGAAAGTAAAGTGCATCGCTTCGAGTACCATATGTTGAGAACGCTAACAGTGAAGAACATAATATTACATCTGCTGTGTTGGTCTTGCCTGACCCGCCAGCCCCGCCCACATTCTGTGCGAATGCGTAAGGGTCTGGAATCGTAGTCAGAGCCAATGAAATCGTTGGTAATCCATTTGCCTATCCAATCTTAGTCGGAGGTTTTAACGCGTCACACTGAGATACGGAAGTAGCGCTTTCCACCCCCGTTCTAAAACATTCAAGATGGCGGACCCGGCCCGTGACCCGGCTCGTGACCCGGCTCGTGACCCGGCCCGTGACCCGGCTCGTGACCGAGTGTTTACTTCTGCTCTCGCTTCGGTTTGAACAATCAGGAAAGTCCACTCTACTCGCCGTGATGAACGTGCGTTAGATGCGGTTATACGAAGGGCGTCGTCGCGATTCAGGAGACATTTTCTGCGTTCGGGGACGGATAACGCGGAACACGCCTTGTTGACATTGGCTACGTAATATCCGGTTAAGCGTGTCGCCTTTTTATTGTGTCACTTCTGGGTTTATGTGATTGGTTCATGGATCTATTATAACATCTGGATAGGGTATGGCTAGCCGCAGCATGTCGCAGACTACCCCAGTTGCCACTCCGTTGGTACTGCATCGTGCGTCCAGAAAGCTTTTTTTCCCTAGAGCGCAATGTAACTAAAAACTGCTCGTGTTCAGCTGTAAAAGCACCTAGAGCTTTCAAAAAAGTCGGATATAGCGGCAATTCTTACTTATTTATGGGTCATTGACTTTTTCCAATTTTAAGATTCTTCAGTTGTCTTTAAAACGCATTTTAGGCTGTTAGCTTCGGCTACGCTCTAGCGCGCTGCTCTAGCCCAGCTCGTGACCATCTAGACCAATCAGAGCGCGTGTAGGTGAAGTGAACGGGCCGAGATGCCGTGGAAGAGCCCAAATGCCACGACTGAGCTACAGGCGAAAAACTATGAATCTATGAGTTTAATAACTGAACAAATCATGGAACTGATGACCACCACGGATCTGAGGGCCGTGGATCTACTGCTCAGAAGTGATGTCTTGAAATGTTTCTGCCTGAAAAACTAAATCACGTAATAAATGCTATGGAAATGGAATGTTTTGCCAGGTATAAACTAATCGATGTTTTGTGTCCATCAGTGTTGTTATCTGTATTACCCAGACAAGAAACCTAAATACGGACTTAATCATGACTTTAGCATGTTTTGCATGTAGCTAAACATGTCATCTGAATACATTTGACATGTTGTAGAATGATATGATTAAAAATCCGTAATTTAAGAAATCAATTTTAGATCATACATTCCATGTACTTAATAAGGACCAGAATTATTTCCGTTGACAGTGAAAATGTTGACTAACTAGACATTTTTTATGGTTTTATATTTTATTTGCGATAAACCACAAAACACTGAATAATAACTCTAAACTATTGAGCCATGGCAATAAATAGATTTATTTTTTCCGGTTCAAAATCCTTCAGTTTTCTTAAAACCAGTTGTTTAATATTTCGCTTTATCTCGCACTGTGCTCTGGACTGCTCTAGTAACTCTCTGATTGGTCAGTACAATCACATGGTACGCTAACCGGACGCAGACCTACGTCACTTCTGGGCTGCAGTGTCCAAAGAGTTAGCTAAAGGCTAACTGGCGACATGCGCTACTGAGCAGCTCTCATTGACTTGAATGGGCGGCCATCTTGGCTGCTGGGGGCTTGGATTGGTTCTGTCTCTGCTCTAAACTCCACCCTAGAAATTGAAACGCAGCGGTCGAGCCCCTGACCCACACACAGTTTTGATAAGTAGTTTGCCAAAACGTGTGGGGAATTGCTGGTCAGGCAAACGTTGGTCTGCAGTGGCTCAGTTGGCCTCAGGTCCAAAGGCTGGCACGCTCCTTCGTTTAGCGGTCAGATCGTCTGGCCCCCCACGTGCTGGAGGTGTGATCGCAGCTCCCGCAGGTGAATACTGCTGCTGTGACATGGGCGAGTCGCTATATAAATGTGACTATTTACGGACTATTTACTATAACTGATTCCTACTGAAGAGTGTTGGGTTTGGTTTAGTTGTTACAGACGAGGTCAATAAAACATGCTTCACTTCTGGACCTTTTTTATTTATTTTTTAAACTTTCTGGTAATAGTTACGTAACCTTTATTTCTTGTGGCTCACCAGTCTCTGAGGCAGTGGGTATTACGGGTTACAGTTGAATATATGATGTTGTGGATTTTCTGTTATTTTCCTATGCTAAAATAGACCAACACAGCAGGACAGTGTTTTAGCGGCGTCTCTTTATTTCACGTGTTCCTATGCGTCAACAAAAAGTGTTGTACTGAAACAATATACAGAATAAATAAATGAACCCAAAATAAAATAAGTGCAACACACTATAATCAAACCCTCAAATCAATGTCAAATATAAATACAATAGAAATTAATGTTAAATCAAATCATATGGTACAGTTACTTATGTGTAATGTAAATAAATATGAATAAGAGGTAGAAATATAGTCAAATGATACATGTTATTTGTATTATGGCAATACAAAATAAGTTAAAGGCTCTTAAAACTCTATGCCGATGTCCACATGTATCGCTCACTTACCTAATTATTCCCAGCATCCCACATTTTCCCTGCAATGAGTTTATAAGCACTTTTCATAACTCTCTTAGCCAGAGTGACTTTTTCTGTCACGGTAAAGCTGAAAAACATTATCATGCTAACGGCAAACTTCTCGGAGACTAGAACTTCCTCTTTTCTCTGCATTTATAGAAGCAGAGAAAGCGATGTGGTCTCATTTTGGCCTGAATATAATGATTTTACAACATATCGATACTGGGGGAAACAGAGTTGACTTTATTACAAGTAAAAAAAATGAGTACAGGTCCTTTAAGACAGTTGTATTGAATGAATTTGCCCCAAAACATAAGCAAAAGCTAAACAGAATTACATGTATAACTGGAGTTTACTATTGCTGCACATGCTCACAAAATCTGACACAGCTTTGTACACGTAATCGCCGCTTATATTCGGAACACAGTTTGATGCCTAAATTTAGTCTGCTGCGTCATTGACATCAAACGTCTCCTGATATAGAATACAAAGTCAAGACCAGTGTGGAAAAAACAACAAAAAACTGATTTTCTTGATGAAGCCAAAGTCCGACTTCAAGTTGGCACCAGTTATATTTGTTTTCATACAATGCAATTTTTACAATATGTGAGGTTTATATCTTAATTGTGCCTTTTAAACACAAAGACATGTGTTAATCAGCTGCAGTGAACCAAACACTATCATCACCTATTTAAGTACAGCACATTCAACATTTTCTTCTTTTCTTTTTTTTTGCTTTATTTATTTTTAAATTATTAAACAGCATAATATATGTTCGGAAATAGCAGAGACAGTACAAGTTTCCCGGAAGTCAGCAAACTTGTGTCTTTTGATTGCTTTAGATCAATATTGTGCTTTAAATTGTCCAAAATATGAAATAATGATCCATGTCATAGATTATATATTGCAGTCAAAAGCATATCTTCTTGAATAAAATAATGACGCTGCGGATTAGATACTTGATCCAGCGGTGATTGATTTAGAAAGATGTGGGCAAGAGTGTAATATAATTAGTACACATGGGTTTCGGTGGGTGGGACTCTAGTGCATTATTTACTATTAAATAAACTCTGAATCACATATTATAATGCTAATGTTGCACAGACGGCAGAGGAGGTTTTTTCGTTCACTGCAGAAATAAAGCTGCAATTACTGAGACAAATCACTTGAGCTTATCCCGGCTGTGCGTGGAACAAGTGAGAAAAGCTATTTCTGAAGACATTAAAGCGTTCACCTCCACAGTGAACTCTGCATGCACAGATTCCTCAGCTTCCTTTGGGACTGAATTACATGCTTCATAATGAATAGTTACATATATTTATGTTTTACAATATTACATGGGTATTTTCTATGCACACTGTTATATAAAAGGTAGCACTCAAAATGTATAGTACAAGTGAAAAAATAAATCCCTGCGGAGTGCCCGATATTTTCTAAATGAAAACTGTGGTACACTATGTTTCTTAAAAGTAAAATTAGCTTTTCACTGTCTGCATCTTATTATAAAGCAGTTCTATCAGTCTAGACATTATTTGAAAATAAAGTAGACTGCTTGGGGCCTACCCTGAAAAAATGACATTTAAAACTGAAGCTGTTCCTGAACCTCTGGAGCACAAACAAACTGGAGCCTTTGTGAAGCTGAGACGCTGTAGTTTTGGACTCTGATGTCTGTTTTACTCTAATTATAAGTAAAAACAAGCTCTGCACAGAGGAATTCAAATTTTAAATCCCACCAAGATTTTCTTTGTTAAATATCTGCGTAAAGCTGGTTTCTGGAGGGATCGGCTGATTGACACTAAAATGAGTATCTTTTGGGTTTTGACAATTCTCTTTTTGAAAACAGAAGGCAAATAAAGCACAAATGTGTTTTAGGGACTTGTAATGAAGCAAAAATGTCCAGGGGGAATCCATTTAAAAGTCCTATTGATTTTTCATTTTATTTTAGGGTATATAATTATTTTTATTTGTGGGTTTGGATTAGAAACTGAACCTGATGCGTTGGAAGCATAAGAGGTTTTAACGCTACCTTCCAGTTGTTTTGGGAGGTTGGATTTACTGAGATCTGACATGTAAATTTGTAGTGGAACAGACTGACATCTCAGAATTCCTTATCCAAGTTAGACAATCCAACATGGCCCTGCCCTGTGTTTGGATAAAGCCGAGAGTTAAAATAAGATGTTATTTTCTCTTTAGTTGCTCTCTACTGCCCCCTGCTGTCTGTGAATCTGCCCCTGTGCTGCTGCTGCACTTCTTCAGTTATATTGTGGTGATATTTTTGAGATCATGAACTTTATCTCTCTACAAAATGTACCCAGACATGAAGCACGCTGTTGAAGAAGTCTGGCAATGATTTATGGACTTGAACGGCGCAAAATATCTCCAAGCTCAAACCTTTGATGTCACAAATCTGGGAAATTTCTCAGGTTTAGAGGGGAGAGGACCAAATAAACAGTATTCGTCAAACAAACAGGAATGAAGCTAAATACAACCCCAGGTATGTTTCTGATGAGGTGACAATGGAATAACATGGAAGTACATTTTGTATAATATGTATCCTTTAATGCAGGGGTGTCAAACTCATTTGGGCCGCGGGCCGAATTTCGACGCTCAGGCTGGGTCGCGGGCCAAACATAACGTAAAACATAAAACAATAAAAAATATAAGAAATAAATAGCTTTATACAGCCTACGCTGTTTTGAAGCAATTACTGGATCGATTAAAAAAAAATTACAAAACGTTTGTTCTCATAAACAATAAATGTATTTAGAAAAAACAGTGTAATTTCACCAATACTGTGCTTCAGTTTATGTGCATTACAACTTCAGAGTTGATCTACAGTTCTACACAGAGATAAACTTTTGACTTTATAACAAAATAAACTTCTCAAGATCTAAAAAAACGTTTAAATGTACTAACTAACATTTCCACGTCTGTGTAGTTATCTGTACACCTGAACTGACTCACCACTAAACTTCTGCTCAAAAGTGCTTAAAGGTGCCATAACATGCTTTTTTTTCACGTTTCGTAGTCCATCCTAAGTGTATAATTGATAATAATAAGGGTTGTGCAACACCCTTAACATAATAGTTAAGAAATATCTCCTTGGACCCACTCACCAACCCGGAAATGCAAACGGCTTGGTTTGATATTCGCCCCCACCCTTGCGAAGAGCGATCTGGCTCCCCCGCCCAACCCGTGACGCAGTCTCAGAGTGCGTGTGTGCCCCGCCCCACAGCTGTCTGCTCCGCCGTGCGCCGCTCCGCCGCGCGAGTGAATGACAACCGATAAAACTTCAGATTAACAGTCTACTTTGAGCCTAAATAAAACTGGTGTTAATTCTACAGCGTACAGATATATCTATAGATCTATATATATATATATATATATATATATATCTATATATATATATATATATATATATATATCTATATATATATATATATATATATATATAAAAGTCTTATGTCCATCGAACTTCTCTCCGTTTATTTTCCCGGTTGCTGCATCAAGTGCCACATCAACCTTCACCATTGTGATAATGAGTAAAGAGTGCGATATCATTAATGAAGTTTTGGGCCTCTTTGAACCGTGTTTCGTCGTAAATCGAAGCAGAAAAACTCCGGGGCTTGTATGGGGAGACACGGGAGCCTGGAGCAGCGCGGAGCCGGGGGGAAGGGGGCGGGGGGATTGAGTTTGGAGATTCGCGGAAAGGAGAGTCTGTAATATAGCTAAAAACTGCGGGAATCAATCAAAAAAACACTCTGGGTACATATATGAAGCACAAATAGCAATGTAAGAAGGTTAAAAGCTCTGAAAAGTCGATTTAGTATGTTATGGGACCTTTAAAGTGCACCTCTCCCTCGGCAGGCAGCTCACACAGCAGTGCAGCAGAGCCCCGTGGGGGAGGGGCGGCCACCGGCGGCATTGTGGGACATGCAGTTTTAGCGATAAAAACGGTTACGGATGTAACTACGGTTCTATGAATCGATTAAAAAATATATAAATTTGAAATGTTCGGCGGGCCAGATTAAAACGTCTGGTGGGCCAGATTTGGCCCGCGGGCCAGAGTTTGACACCTATGCTTTAATGTTTGGCTTCTTGCAACGTGAAGCCAAAAGAATTACAGAATTAAAACCCATAAGCCACCACTAGATACTATATGATTAACATACAATGATCCACTTAAGTCACAATTTAAATACATCGCTGATAAAAACTAGTACTTATTAAAAAAACAGGCAATAAAAACTATTTTATACCGTTAATGTTAAACGGTCAATACTCTGGCATTTGGGCCCAGACATATTCAACAAATGTATAAACTTTCTTTTGTGTATGATACAGACACAGCCGGCTTTTTTCCATCGAAACAGCATTAGTCTAAATTATAGCACTCAATCATTACTTAGCCCTTTGGCGCTCTTGTCAGTGTGTCACAAAACGGCTGCATTCTACCATCGTTTTTATTGCCATCACTGGGCCATTATGCTTTCAGTCTCTTTTATATGTTTGTGTGCTTGGTTTTTTATATACAGTACATCCAGAGATTGCCACCCTGTAGATTCCCTAATACTTTTCACAATTTCACATATTTTCATACAGTTTTTTTTTCCTTTGCCTTGGGTAAGTTTGCTACCTCAAAGTGCTTTTTATATTGTATTTGTAATTCAATACAGTCTGAGGCATTCAGCGTGTTAGAATCCATTCATTGCCAACTTTTTCGCGCAATCTAAAGCTGCTTCGTGTATTTTCTTGGTATCCTCAATGAACTGCATTTACAGGTCTTTGTGCTGTCTCCTAATTTATGTTCCAAAGACAAGTTTAGAGAGTTGTTTAAGGTGTCTAGACGCTATAGAAAGTTGAAGTAAGGAAAGAAAAAACATTGCCACTATGACGTCTATAGAAGCAACAAATTGAAAAGTTAATGCAGAGTCATAATGGTTATTAAAGATAGAGGCAAAGCACGGGGAAAATATACTAATTACAGTGATCTATGCACATATTCAATTGTATTTATTAGTGCATATTAACAAACGTGTCAACATAAATATGCTGGACTTAGCATGATATCTAAATGTCTTCAGTTGTCCTAAGGCAAGTCTCACTTACAAAATGTTCATATTTTCTAAATTTGCATATGTAAACTGCACAACATATGCGAGTTTAGTTCCTTTTTCATGAAAGTTTCTGAGCGCATAATATCTGGGTGTTGTTGACCTGGTTACGGGTGCGTACTGTCTGTACCGTGTGCAGTCTGTTTGGTTTGACTTACTTTATTTAGCTGTACTTTTTTGTCATGATCCAACTTTAGCAGACTGTTATAGACGTGATTAAAAGTACCACCAAGAAATATACAAATAAAAAAAGCTCCATCTTAGCCGTTTTTTAGTTGACTAACATTTTTTAGTTTTTAGCATGTTTTTTTGGCTGTGCTCCTTTGGGCAAATCAAGAATGTGATCATTTTGCCTTTGTTCATCACCAGTGTCCACTCCAGTCCAGGTAAATTATGCTACATCCGACTGGCCTTTAACACTTACTTCATGAGTTTATGCGGTTAAATATTATGTCCACAAACTGAACTTCAGCTCTTACGCGCATAGAAGTAAGAAACATCCGTGTACTTTTTTGTGGGACACATTACAAGACATTCAATAATACCCTAATAGACAGACCCATAAGACATTTGAGTCAGAAGTTAAAAGAGATCAAGAAAAAAGCACAATATCATCTATGGGCCAGTATGGATCTATTTGATTGGAAAAAAGCCAAATTATGTACAGCTTTAACATTATTTCTCCTGTTTTACTGTTGTCCTAATTTTGACATGGTGGTATAGTTATATATGACTAGGGCTGGGAATCACAAGGTCCCTCACGATTCGGTGCGATACACGATACACAGTCCACGATACAATAATATCACAATAATGCGATACATGCCATAATCGATATATCCCTCATGATATTCTATGATATATCACTATTTTTTTAAGAAACACAATGCATTTTAACAACATTTTCTTTGATAAACCACAAACAGCACAATCTCAAAATGTTATACACCAATATGTCTATTTTTAGGCACATCCCCATTTATGAACATCTTCTTCTTTAAAAAAAACCTTGATAGACATTGCGGCTTTGTGCACTCTGACAGTTCAGCAGCCTTGTTTTAGTGTGGCGCCCCATCAGCTCGCACCTCCGCCAAATTCAAATGCAGTGCAAGGCAGTTATCTTTTATTGGGCGGATTTAGATGAGGCTATTTCGAGTGGGGCCTTCGTATTCATTTGTGCTGCCAACATCCAGTCTCTCAGTTACACATTATGGAATCCAGCATCTGTGACAGTCTTGAGCTATTTTTATCTCCCTTTTCTCCATTGTAAGGAGAAATTACCGCTGTTATAGTGAAGAAAAGTCATGGATTTTTCCATCGGCACTGGAGTTGAACTTGATATACCTCATAAGACCGCCTTAAACCCGTGTATCGAGTTTTTGCTCCTCTGTGTCTTGTATATCAAAGTAATGGACTATTGGAGGTGGTGCACTCTTAAACCAGATGCAAGAGCTACTGAGCAAGTTTAATAGTTTTGGGGTAGATTGTTAATTAAGGGCGGCTTCCCTTGAGTGGTTTCTCCTTCGTGGCAATGGTACTTTCTCATGGAATCAATTTGGGAAATATGTAGGATAAAATGCACATGAGCAGCCTTTATCAAGTCAGTGCAGGCATTTCATTCTGTTTGTTCTGTCCTTCTGCAAAGAGTTTCACTTTCACGTGTTTTATATAAAGTGGGAGGGACAGTGGTCTTTTCCTGTTAATTCATTATTTCAATTTATTATATAGATGATTAAGTATATTGGCTAAGGATAAGGACCATCAGACAGCTGCTTATTTGTACATCTTTTACCATTCAGAACTGAAAATATAGGATTTATTTATCTCCAAACTTACATAACTTTGTGCTTCGCTTGATGATTCAATAGAAATTATTGTTTCTCAGTGTTTCGTTTTATTGTCTTCTTTTTTTGTGATATGAACTGCCACGTTTGTTTTGAGGCAAAATTTTGACCGTGTGTTTCTTCTGATTCTCTAGTTAATCTGCCAGTCAGTTGTGCCAATCAGAAACTGTGGAGACAGGAAATAGTTCCAGACCATGGCTTGTGTCTTAGGAACCGCTCAGAAAGAGGTTTAGTGCATATGATCTGCGAACACACCCAGAGCAGCGCTGCGTCCTGGTGTGCGGTTGACCACATGTTTTCATGACTGTAGATTATGACCATTAAAGGTTTTTCATGTAATTAAGTAAAATCTATTTGTGAAGATATATTGTAAAAGCAGCTCTTGGGTCAATGCGCATCTAATTATAGTGTTTTAATCTCTGAGAAACAGGAAGTGCGCCGTTAGCATGCTAATGTTTGTTAGCTTTATTGTGACGGTAAACTCTGCTCTCTAATAATTCACTGTGAATAATTAGAGTTCATTAGGTAAGTGAGCAATCAATTTAGACAACTGCAAAGAGATTAAAATGCTCTGTTTTTCATGTTTTTAAGACGGTAAAAATGAGGTACGAATTTCCCAGGAAGTTGTTTCTCTATCGTGGTGCAATGTGAGAGTGAGAGAAGGGGCAAAGTGGGAATGCTTAAATTAATTAGTTTTACATATATCTAAACTGTATAAATTTGCTCATCAACACTAATTTGCAGTACATTCCCAATCAGTCTACAATATGTATAAAATACGACCCGATGCTATGCACGGATGTAGTTTTAGGGTAAAACATCTTAATTAATGGCCAGTTTCCGTTGAGTGATTCCTTTCTTCTGGCAATTACACATTTTCATTAAATCCGTATAGAAAAGGATGAGCAAATACATTATTGCATGATTATTCTGGCCAGAAGCTGTTCGCACAGAGGTTTGCATGCTCTGCAGCTCGGGCAGAAGTTTCTGCTGCAGAAACTTGTGTGACATTTTGAACTTCTTTGCAAATAAATGAGTCCTCAATTGTACACAGTGGCTGATGTATAAACTGTAGCTGGTTATGTCTTGAATTCTCTGCTTGCTCTGCGACTTGCTTCAGATCGGCTGCCCTTGTTTTTAGTTGTGGGCAGCGAGCACGGACACTCTGATAATGCTCTGATGACTTTCTGTTCCAACAGGTTCAGCGGGTCAGACGTGTCATCCATTCTGCTTTGGTCTGCCTTACTATTGATCCATCCAAGTTTAGCTGCTTTTTCTCACTTAGCAGCAGTTTTGTGCAGTGTAGAAAAAAGTACTTCTTACACATCGAGCGGGATTGTTGTTGTGTTTGTAGCACTGTTACACCGAGTACAAAATGGATGCTGAATGTTTATGAAAGTGGAATATGAAGCAAAGATGCATATTTTAAATTCATATTCTTGTGAGTAGACTGGAGATATATTTTATCAAAGCTACATAAAGTTTCTGTTTCCTTTTTATCTTCATGGAGATTTGATTACTTTGCATGGAATGTATGGCATTAAACTTTTACTATAAAGACAAAATGATCAATACAATCAATACAGATAAAGTTTAAAGTCATACTGTGGAATATTATAGGCAAAGCAATAACATATCCACGGAGATAAGCATGAGGCAGGTCTTCCATCAGAAAAGGGTGGACTTAGCATCACATGTAAAATATTATTAACATTAAAGCATATTAGGTCATGTTCTCTGGGCAGTTTTGGATTAAAAAAATAACCTGTTTCAAAATATTGTATATTTTGGTTTCCCAGCGACTGAAGCTTAGTTTTGCATTAGAGAATGAAGAAGTGAAAATAAAGTTTCAACACTGTCATGTGGGCATGTGTGACCATAAACTAAAAAAATCTCTTGGCCTTAACGGAAACTGGTGCATTGACTTCTTGTTCAAAACTGATGATGAGGAGAATGCAGTGGCTTCATGGGGTTTTCCACAATTTATCACGTCACAACCACAAACTTGAAAGAACGAGCAACACAAGCAAAACTTTTTGTGAACGAGCAACACAAAAAGGCACAGCATTTTGACATTAATTATTATCACGGTTTAATTCAGATATCCACACAAAGATAACTGAGCGTCAGACTAGCTCTTTTTGCGTTTTATGCTCGTGCGCAATATTAAGTAAGACGAAACCTGAGCCGCTATTATTCATAAATCATATCATATGTGAATCTATATAAGTACCTGGGTGTTCATCTGAACCACAAACTGGACTGGACTCATAACACAGACGCACTGTACAGGAAGAGCCAGAGTCGGCTCTACCTCCTGAGGAGACTCAGGTCTTTTGGAGTGACAGGGCCACTCCTGAAGACCTTCTACGACTCTGTGGTGGCATCAGCTCCTGTACGGTGTGGCCTGCTGGAGCAGCAGCATCACAGAGAGGGAGAGGAAGAGACTGGACAGAGTCATCAAGAAGTCCAGCTCCGTCCTGGGCTGCACTCTGGACTCGGTGCAGGGGGGGGGGGGACAGAAGGGTCCTGGCTAGATTCACATCTATGCTGGACCATGAGTGTCGCCCCCTGCAGGACACTCTGTCCGCTCTGGAGAGCAGCTTCAGCGAGAGACTGATCCACCCTCGCTGTGTGAAGGAGAGGTTTCACAGGTCTTTCCTTCCTGCTGCTGTCAGACTTTATAACAAACACTGTTAGTCCTGAACACTCTGATCTAACCTAATACTGATGTGCAATTCCGTCATATGTGCAATTACTGTCGTGATTCATGTGTAATTACTGTGAAATTCATGTTCAATTCATGTGCAATCTATGTGCTGTCGTGACACATATTCATGTGCAATTACTGTCGGGATCACATGCAATGGTATTTATGTATTTATTTGTCTATGGGAGTTTTTGTTTATAGGAGATCTTCTACTGAGAGTGTTTTTCAGACTTCCTATAAGTGATCTGTTCTTCTGTATCTACCTCTGTATCTACCTGCGTTGCACCAATGAAATTTCCCCATGTGGGACAATAAAGGATTATCTTATTTTATCTTATCTTAATCTGGGGAGGGATTAAATATACAAATATACAATTTCACAGCTATTCATTATATTAACCTTAATAAATGGACAAAATCATAATGAACAAATAGTTAATTAAAGCTTAGTAACTGCTAAATTATTATGCTTACCCTAACCCCTTAATAAAGTGATTAAGTCTTCATTCTTCATGACAAGTCATGTCAAAACCATGTTACTAAGATACTGTGGAGTATTCTGCACATTTAAATGATATTATTTTCTGCATTGTAGAATCTATTCCTTTATGTTGCAGATACAGATACAATTGGTAATCTTTGACTTTTTCAAGCTGTTTTGACTTTTGAAATATATCAAATATACACATGTAAATATAAGTGGTTTACATGGAAACCATAAAATCAGACTTTCCAAACTATCTCTCGCAATGGAGCAATTACCCCTTAACTAAAGCAAATTAGTCTAGTCCATTGCAAGTGATTTCTTATGCTTACTTATCGTGACTTCTTACATATTCCACGGTAAATGTAACATTGTAACATGTCAAAATCAAAGCTAGTGTCTCCAGGCTGCAGTATATGTCTGTGTTAGCGCGCTTAAAACACATTGAGCTTGTGTTTCATCAGGCATGCGTATTCTCCCTTTGATGCACCAGTGAAAGTCAGAAATGTTAACCTGATTCAAACGTCTTTGCCTGCAGTCACTTCACTCAAACAGCCCATTTTATTTTCTACAATCCTCGTCCTTCAGTTTGGGTCATATTTTTAATGGGATGAGACAAGGCACACATTCTGGAACGAAAAACAAAGATGTCGCCTTATGTGAAAGATGCATCGCCAAGAAGCTTTTGGGTCGCTTTCTGGGATTGTGTTTGAAATGCAAAACGTAGCTTAGGGGAAATATCAAGCGTTTTGAAAATAAAAATATATAAAGTCCCATCTTAGAAGCCAATTGTTTGAGTTTTCTCGTACTATGTCTTAATAAAGCTAAAGGAAACCGATTGTGACATTTTGTAAGAAATATATGCAACCAAAACAAACAATACACGACCAGAGAAAAAACAGACTAAAAAAACTAAAACACAACTGATTCCAAACAAATGTTCCACTTTGCCCACAGTCTGTCAAATGAAGCCTGCGTAAGTTCACCTGGAAGACCTAACCTAAATCGGCGTCGGCCTCCATGGAAGGACCCCTCTCCCCAGCGCCATCATGGCACTCAAGAGGGCGTCCGCCTGTCCGTCTGTGAGAGTCAGATCCCTCACTTCACCATGGACTCTTCCAGGTTTCTGCGCTTATCCCAAAGAGGTTATGCAGTTTTTCCCGGCCAAGAAGGATTGGTAAAAGGACGGGGGACGTCTGCGTCATGGCCCCTACACCTGCTCCTCATCCCCAATTAACGCTCTCAGTCACTCCTCCCCGCTCCAATCAACGCACAGGCGGCAGCATTTAAGCGCTCAGGCTGATGGCTCAGTCGCTTCAAACCGTATCTGCGACCCACCACCTCCCCTGCTCCTCCTCTGCATCTATTATTCTCTCCACATCTACCACCACCAGTCTCCAGGCTCCGGGGGGAAGGTATCTAATTCAATCAGATCATGGAGTGCCCATGATCGCTACGCCTTCCACCGGGGTCTGAGCGCCAAATAAACTTTGCAATAAAGTTCGCTAAAACATCTTTTCTGCTTTTGTGTCTGAGTCTCTCCAGGGTGAAATGTGTCACATTTCAAATTGAGTTCGAATGTGATTTTTTCCCCATTTGTCGAATGTCCAATATAATAGTAGAAAAAGCTTCAGTTGTAGTCATCTGGACTCAGTTTGAAAAAATAGACGTTTCGACTCTCATCCAAGAGTCATTGTCAATAACAGAATTTAGGTTGAGAACTCCGATATTAATACTGTTCTGTGGTAAGACCCGCCCATTGGGAGGAGCCTTCCTGAAGTAGAAAGAGTTGTTTGTTTCAACAGAAACTCCCCCCTTGTATCTACCGAGCCTATTCAGAATCTTAATGGGCTATTAGAATCCTCTTTGTCTTTGTGAGACCCTGGCTCAACCACCCTGAGTACATGATTAGCATCTGAATGTCCTCTACCTTTCCAGGGGTTCAGTAACCCATTATAAATAACAGGAAGATTAAACCTAAGCCCTCCATTTCTGTTTAAAGAAGGTCTTTCTTTTTTAACAAAAATAGCTTCCTTGACTCCTCTTTCAAACCATCTTTTCTCCCTGCTTAAAACCTTCACCTCACCGTCTTCAAACGAGTGATTAGAGGCTTCAAGATGGAGATGCACGGCGCTCTGTGGTCCTGAACTAGTATTTCTTCTGTGCTGATAAAGCCTCTTGTGTAGAGGCTGTTTCGTCTCACCTATGTAACGTTCTTTACAGCTTTCTTCACTGCATTGGATCGAATAAACTACATTGCTCTGTTTTTGAGTCGGCAACTTGTCCTTTGGGTGAACCAGTTTTTGTCTTAATGTGTTTCCTGGTTTAAAATAAACAGGATTCTGAAAAGATTCTGAATAGGCTCGGTAGATACAAGGGGGGAGTTTCTGTTGAAACAAACAACTCTTTCTACTTCAGGAAGGCTCCTCCCAATGGGCGGGTCTTACCACAGAACAGTATTAATATCGGAGTTCTCGACCTAAATTCTGTTATTGACAATGACTCTTGGATGAGAGTCGAAACGTCTATTTTTTTCAAACTGAGTCCAGATGACTACAACTGAAGCTTTTTCTACTATGGAACACGCCTGGACGAATGAGGGATTACACCGACATATGTCCAATATAATGTTAGTCCAGTCTTTGATTATCAGTGTGTTTTGTGTCATCCATTTTTTTGTGATTGGCTTTTTCGAGAATGCTCCTGAGGCCCACATACATAGTTCTGAAATCCATTGGGATGGTAAATTGTCTGTAAGGCTTTATTGATGTCAGTCCAATCTTTGGGAACAACGGGACAATCCCAAAACACATGATAGTGGTTTGAGTCCTCGCGGCCACATCCTCTCCAACAGTCTGCACTTCCATGTGAGTAATATGCTCTTTGACATGGTGTTATAACCAAACGAGACACACTTTTCCAACAGAATTCCCTCCAGACTTGTGATCCCGTAGTTCTCCAGTGAGATGTACATACACTTTCCCAGTCTTCATCAACCAGAACAAAGTGACCTTCTCTTTCCCATTTACCCTTAATGTAATCAGTAGATTGTAAATACATTTGTATTATTTAGATATTAATCCCCTTAAAGTTCAGATTTGTAAGCTTTAAAGAATGTTTCAATCAAAAGGCTATGATGATCATCATAATTTCTAATTTCTTGATTATAATAACTCATTATTTATAAATACCTATACAAGTTCTGTTTGTCCAAGCCAAAGGATTCTTTCAACTCTCTGAAAGGCTCTTCAAATGATTCTCCTTTACAATCTGGTAAAAGACCTTCATACCTTTTGTTGTCCAGACTGTCAATCTTGAGTCTGTGCTGTTAGATGTGAAATTTTGATCGTAAGCCAACCAGTTAAAAATCTTTGCATGCCCTTGGGCTCATTTCCCTCCATATGTTAATCAATCTTATATTCTTCAATAAGTTAAGGAACTTCTTAGTTATCATTCCTCCAGTGCCTCGTGAGCTCGACACGTCCAAAGTAGGCTGAATGCAAAGATTCCAATCACCGCCACTAGTTAGGGTTCCCTCAGAGTGGTTCACAATCAGGTCCAATCCTAATGAAGGCCTCCCTCCAGAAAATCCCCATGCACTCCAATCCTCAGAAGGAACTGGATATATAACCTCCCTGGCTCACCTCGTCTCCCAGCTGCAAGTATTTTCCAATTTCCCACAAATTTGGCACATCGACGAGTAGATGTACTTAAACACAAAGTTTATGTACTAAAGCAGACAGCCAGCATGGGGCATAAAGTCTGATGTTAACTTTTGCAGTCATTGACGAACCTCGTATGGAATATTTGGAGCAAAGAAGATGCTCTTGCCTTTGTGCTGGAGGTCACCTTTAACCCTTCAAGACACGTCCCTTCACACGGTCGTTAAGAAACCTCATTATCTAGTGGTTTATCAGAAGCTGGTCTTGTTTTGCCCTGGGGATGTACTCTTTCGATTATGATGGTAGAGACTTGAACTCCAGAGCCATCAAGGAGCTCAGGAATTATCTTCTGCAAAAAAACTCTCTGTCCTGACCTTCCCCCTCCAAGACCCCCAAAAGCCGAAGGTAAGGATGACGTGATCTGGACTCCAAATCCAGAAGCTTATTTTTCATATTTTTATTTTCCGCCCCCAGCGTTGTCACTCTGGCCCGCAGCGCCTCCATCTCGGACCTTACTGTGTGCAGATCCTCCGTATTGTCTGAAATACGCTGCTTGACTTCATCCATGCGTCCTCCGGTTACTCCCTCTGCTTTCTGCTGAGCGGCCTCTGCTTTCTGCTGAGCAGTCACTGCAGCAGACACGGCCGGGCCCTTGGCAGCTAACAACATTGGCTCTAAGAGAATCCATGGCACGCTGAACTTCGGATATTTTAAGCCATATCTGATAATTAGTTATATTCGCCTCCGATGCAGAGAAGTCATGAGAATCTCCATCTGTGATGGCGGGACTTCCAGCGGGGAGGGATTGCGGTTCTCTGAGTCGAGGTTTGCTAGCCATGATAGCCTCATTAGCCTCGTTAGCTTCATTAGTTTCTGATGCAGGCTGTTTTCCAATGGGACCGTGGGCCGTCAGCTTTGTTTTTTGATCCCGTAGTGTTACCGGATTTGTGTCTTCCTTGTTTACTCATCTCTTGTTCTTCCTCTTTCGGTGGGTCAAACGATGATTTTAAAGCTAAGTTTTGCAGCAGTGGTGTGAGGTGCATCTTCTCAAAGCTCCGCCATAACTGGAAGTCCTATTGTAACATTTCAAAGAAAGGTCGACAGCTCAGTGCTTGCAGTGACCCCTTCTGCAATGGAATCTACCTAAAAGAAAACAGACATAAGATCTGAATTCTGCAGTCGGCTATGATATGCACTAAGGTTAAGTGTTTAAGTGGTACCAACAAAAAATACCGTCGAACCAAGAGTGTGATACCGACCAAAGTGAAGGGCATTCTTCTCTTTTTGGTATTTTGACTATTCCAAAAAATACATTTTACATTCCTAAGCGACCCATGAGTAATGAGTAATGTGTAATAAATAAACACATTTTTGTTGAAATGTCAGGGCCAGCAGAAAAGGCCCTGCCACCCCTGACGGCACACACTGGTATTGGCTTTGGATAACGTTTATTCCCTATGTACAGGAAATATAATATTTTCATTTTTTGGCGTAAAACAGCTGATGCTAACTTGCATAACGTGATAAATAATCATTTTCTGTTCATATCTGCTTTTACTGTCTTTTCACCTGAGGCGTTTTTGTCTTTTCCAAGCATCTCACTCAAAAGCGTTCTGGGAGACAGCAAGCCAGATAACTTTGAAAGCTCGACCTCTCACGACCCCCTTTGGATCATGATCCGCTCTAAAGTGAACCAGTCCAGGCCAAAATTAAATCCCAAATGGAGATTAGAGCAATAGTGCTCCCCATATTCTGGAAGTAAAGCGTCGCACTCTATGCTGCATATTAGATTAAAGTATAATTTCTTGATGATTGTTGTTTTCTCCTCTGCATAATACAGTTGATTTTTTTGGCAGCTGTATAGAATGTATCTATCTGGCTAGTGTTTTGACAAACTGCAAGTCCTTTCAAGCACACAAATGTTTATCGTTAATAGGCTACTTCAAGCATTTAAAAAGTTATTGCATGACCTCAATTCTTTTACTCTCTCAAAGGCCGATCCTGACAGCCAACCTTCAAAATACAGATTCAATCAGTCCACATCCACGCTTTTCAAAGGGACTCACTGTATCACTGTTTAAACGCCAGAGTCACCAGGTGAAGGTGAGACGTAAAAACATCAGAAATATCCTGCTATGAAACGTCACTATAAAAGACCCCTGCATGTGACAGGCTCGGCTCGTCTGTTTGCCACTCACCGCGTGACTTTGAAAAGTTCTCCCGAGTCGTCATGGCGTCACACTCCGGCCCAGGCTGGATGTTGAGTGATTCGAGGCGGACGTAGATCTCATCCATCAGCCACTTCACCTGGGCTTAATGGCTTGCCGCAGACAGCCATGTTTGACTGGGGGCTTGATGTGTGTGTGTGTGCTGGCCTACCCACCAACCGACTGCCTTTTTATGTCAAAATATCAGCAGGCTGCACAGTGTCGCGGCTCACAAATGGATTTTTCTAATCCACTTGTTTGCAGCGAGTTCTTTTAACCCTTTTAAAGTTTGCAAGCCAATGCCAGAAATGTACTTAAAGCGAGGTACTGCACGTTCTCAGTGTCATGTTATCAAATATATCACAGTGTAAGACTTCAGTAAGTGCAGTATCTGGTGTAATTCTAATTCTACAGCTACTGCTACTACTAAACAAAATAGTATAATAATTACACCGGATAAAATGGTTTATTTTACGACTATACCAGTCTAGTATTGCTCAGTTGCCTTATGCCTTGAGAGTATTGTCACAATATCAACATTTCAAACATTTCAAACATTTCAAAGAAACAGGCTCAATACTCAATACCAATATTGTTATTAAAAAAAATCATCTTTTTTTTAGTTAATGGATGGTAATTTTCATTACTAAATAAAAGTACTTTCTTAATGAGGCTTTAAACTATTTCTGATAAAGCTCAAGATCATTCTAAAACTGTTCAGGAAATGTAACATTTTGTCATGTAAAGGAGATTTTTTGTCTAATATCAAATATCAAAAGTGCACTCCCTGCTTCGCATAGGTTATACAAACACTATAATTAGATGCAGAGACCACATGTCGGGTACAGCCCCTTTTATTTAAAGGTTCACTAACTTCTCTAGTGGAGGGTATGCCACCTGCTTGTCTCCATGGAGCTCCTACTGCAAATGTCAGTGTTACATTGAACTTCTGTATCTCCACGGGGTGCAACTAGACCAAGTTACAGGACAAAGACATGACAGAAAGATACATTTATTGCAATACAATTAAACATTCCAGGCACAGAAATAACATCTCTAAGGAGACATAAAGTGTCAGGCCAGATCCCAAACCAGAAGTAAAATATTGCGCCTTTGAAATATCAATATCCACAAGAAAATATGTCATGAACACCTAAATGTGTATTAGTGGTTATTGGTCATTTAAGCATACAAAGAGCACATTTTTGTATCTGAGAATGATATTCACCGCACACCTTCCAGGATCCCACACTTTACAAACACATAAATACCTTTATTGTACAGTTTTTATAATAAAGATTGTAGTTTAAGGGTATACCTGATGTTCAAAATGTTTGCAAATTAATTACACAAGGCAACACTATATTTAGATTTATAGATCTTAAAAAAATATTTTATCTCTAATTAGATGGAAAACACAGCATACGTTTCATGTCTGTCAAAGAGGCCAATCATGTTCCAGGTTTTCCAGGTCTCATAGGAACAGTGATCATCTCCTCCTCTCTCTGTAGAGCTTGGTATCGACTGTCAAAAAGCTTTACCTTATGCAAAGAATGTGCATATATAAAGTTGTAGAGATGCTAATTAATGCTAAGTTTAGTTTTAGAAACCTAAAGATCGCTATTGATTTAACATTTAGGTCAACTGAAAAGGTTGATGTGTGACGGCACAATCTCATTTTCAATTCATGGGTTTAAGTGACATAACTACTTCCTGATTTAATGGACTTTTTGTGACCTGTCCTCACGTGAAACCCACAGCAGCTGGTGACTGTAACCAGGAGTAAGAGCTGCGAGCAGGAGAGGCGAAGGGCATCAGGAAACCTCCAATAATGATATGTCAAGCAGGGCAGACCATAATTGTTAATTGCATTTATTTCAGTGCTGTTGGAAGGCGGCCATGATGCTTTCAGTAATATAAAGTGGTGTCTTCAACATGCTCCAGGTTGGGCTTCTTAAATGCAGCGGAGAGATCAGACCTTAAATTCAATAAGGCTCCACTCTATTCCTATGATGCTCCGGGCCATATAAGGCAGGGCCGGTCGGAAAGCAAGATTTGACAGTGCTACGCTAAAGTGACAAGGCTAGATATATTTCTCCATTAAAAAGAACTCTGTGTGTCCTTAGACCAGGAGCTAATAGTTGAGTGTGTTTTAAGATGAAATGAAAGACCAGGATTGTATAACAAATTAGTTGTATCATCTGGATTCTGTTTTAGAAAAATAAAACGTTTCAAATGTCATCCAAGAGTCATTCTCAATCTGCAAATCGAGTCTGGGAGCTCAGCCTTTATATCCTACTCTGTGTAAGCCCTGCCCACCGGGCGGGACCTGCTGATAAAGGGAGTTTTTGGTTTCACTTGAGACTCCTCTTCTTATGCCTTCTGTGTTGATAAAACCTCTTATAGCTGTTTAGTCTCTCCTATGTACCGCTCTTTACATCTTTCTTCACTGCATTGGATCGAATAAACTACATTGCAGTTTTTGTGTCGCCATCTTGTCCTTAGGGTGAATCAGTTTTTGTCTTAAAGTGCTGCCTTGTTTAAAACAAACAGGAATTTTGTGTTGCCTAAAAATTCTTTGCAGTTTTTCTCTGACAGTCCAGACACATAAGGGATAGGGACACCATTTCTTCCTGGTTCTCTTTCCCTTTTTCCCCTTTGTCCTGCTTTTTGGTTCTCTTCACTGTGTTTAGAGCCCACTCTGGGTAGCCACAGGCTGAGAGAGCATTCTGGATGTGATTTTTCTCTTTCCTCTTGCCCTCTGAGCTGGTGGGCACTTCTTGTGCTCTGTATTGTAAGGTTTTGATCACTCTCAGCTTATGTTGTAGTGGGTGGTTTGAGCCAAAGATCAGGTACTGATCCGTGTGTGTAGGTTTCCTATATATTTCTATTTGGAGCTTTCCGTCCTCTCCTCTGATCGTGGAACAATCATGAAAGGCCAAGCGGTTCTCTTTAGAGTCTTCTCTTGTAAACCTGATATGTGGGTCCACAGCATTGATGTGATCAGAGAAGGCTTCCAGCTCTTGTTTCTTGATTGTCACAAATATGTCATCCACACAGCGGTACCAAAGACTTGCCTGAAAAGGAGGTTGTTTTGTTTATCTAAAAACAGTCCAGATGATTCAACTGAATTCTTTTCTACAATGGAACACTACAATTACTCCGACTAAAGTCCAGGATGTTTGCTTTAACGTACTCTCGTCTGCTTGTTGACAGAGGAGTTGGGTTACTTGGTAGTATTTATTTGGAATGATGGTCAGCGGCAGCCTAAATACTAAGGAGGTAAAAACTCTGAGATGCTATACACAAATAGTCAGGACTATCCATATATTAAAGGGTCAGTATCAAACGTATTTCTCACTTACGTATGGCGTTCCTAGCTTCCTAATTATTCACCGCAATGAGTTTTTAGTAAGCAATACACGTGGAGCTTATTACGAGTTTAGCAAGAACTGTTACATTTTTCTATGTTTCAAAATCGTAAAAATCAGGAACTTCCCCTTTAAACATAGCCTGCTAAAAAATACTGAAATGTTTTCAAATGTAGCATTGAAATACATGAATGTGACTCAAATGTAATTTAGAAATTCAACAAAACAGTGTTGAATTTCTGGTTTTTGAAAGGTTGGTTAAACTGTTGCATTATTCCATAAAGTAGACCATTTTTGCTCATACAAATAATGTTCTTAATCCCATAACTCAGTCCTGGACTCCAACTCATGTTGGGTCAATAGGTTAATGGTTAATATTTTGTACTTTGAAAGCACCTGCGGCTCAAGCACAGTTTTATAAATATCATCCTTTAACACATTCATCGCTAAAGGGGACAAGTATTTGGATCTTTAATCATTTCTGTTCAATTTGTCCTTCGGTTCTGTGTGTGCGGTGCTTTGGCACACGTGTAAGACCCTCTAAGCTGTGCTTAAATGTCCCAAGCTTAAGGGTTAATTACAGGGCAATTACAACCTTTTAGGTGCCAGGAATTCAAATATTGCATCAAATATAATATAATATAACAATTTTACTGTTTATTTTAATGTTAAGTATCATATTTGATACTGATTTTTAAATATGTTTTTGGAAGTCTGTATTTCTAAATGGCATTATTTATACTTTTGTGCTACTTGTGGGATATTGAGAAAAACTTTGCGTGCTCTCGATTCTCTATGATCTGTTCAATGTATTTACTATTATACAGCACCAATCACTTAGATATCTCATCATATACATTATATATAACTTACAACAAACACCGCTATGTTTAGAATCAACAACTTTTCCATATACTTTGCACATGCACATACTGATTTACAGACTTCCCTAGTTAGACTTGCCACCCCCATACCATCTGCTGTCATAATTAGTTTTATGGCTTTGTTGGCAGCCAGAGGACGGCATTACAATAATTACCCTATTTATTGTTTTGTATGCTTTTCTTAATGTCAATGTTGTTCCCGCGCCTTGTCCTAATTAAAAGTTTGGAGCGTAACAGTATTGTCGGAGGATGCCCTTTTCGTCCTTCTAAACGGCTCACCCTGCTCACATAGTATATTCAGCTTATTGTGTGCACTGAATGGACAAAATGTTCTTTACTGTTCTTTAGATAAGTAGATGAATGCAAAACACACCATATCACGCCATCGCCGTCACGCGAAAATTACTTTTAGGTGAACGAAACAAAACACAACCCAGAGCTAAAAATATGACATAAAACCCCCTCAGTCGGAACAGATACTTTGCTTGTGGTCAGGCCATAACTTCTCCTGTCAACATTCCCTAATCAGCCGCGACAGGACCCATTATCGCACATGACTCTGGAGATGTTAGCCTTATAGCCAAGACCCTCTAAGCGCAAATCATTATTTTGCCCACGTTGTCGGGTAAAGAGAGAGGAGCAGTAAGTCATCCTCCTCGCTGTTGTCAGCACAGGTCATTAGCCAGTGTACATTTGTGACACTGTGACATTTAGGATAACGCCAGGCTCAAAGCAATCGGCAAATGAGCAATTAGAGGAAAAAGAGAAGACGGGAAAGTGCAGCGGAAAACGATCAGCAAACTGAAGATGTAGTTAATTAGGGCTAACCTTTATAACTAAATCTTTCTAATGTCTATATGTTTAGGATGAGAAAGGACTTCTTTAAAAAGTTCTGAGGGGAAAAAAAAAGATCAAAGGTCAATTATGATTTTGATCTTTTTCACGTGGGGGATTTGGCGGTTGTCCTGCAGTCGATGTGCGCCGGTGTTGAGGATTGTTTGATGTGAGATGGAGGATGATGAGAGAAGTGTGTGGGGCCAAAAGAGTGGAGCTCCCGGTAGAAGGACCTGACCGCCGCTCCTCGCCTTTTATCCACCTCTTTCAAGTTGTCTTTTTCACAAAGAGTCCAAAACCTCGCAAACATTCCTCAAGTGCACAATGTGGCACTTACGGAATGAACCATCCACATTGACGAGCTCCAGAAAGAGCATTATTGTGTGTAAAAGTACAATGTGTCCAGTCCAGAGCGACAGTGGGTTCAGCTGATCGAACATGCAATTTAAACTTGAACTAAATGGTTTAATAATACATTTAAAATAATAGGACAATCTGGTATGGCAGATGCATCACCAATTTGTTTTAACTTGCCAATTATTATGACAAAAATAATAGCTGAAATGTAGCAGAATACGGGAATTTATGCAATTTCTTACCGATATTTCCTGGTGGAAATCCCCAAAGCGCCGACATGTTTGGGTGATATTATTCTATAAACAACCACACTGAATAAAGGCAGAGCAGAGAGGTGTTGCAAACACTTTGAATATATTAGAGCCTCACTCCCCTTTTTGCTTACTTTTCTTCTCTTTTATCAAAGGTTTCAAGCTCTGTTGAATCCCAAACTTTTCAGATTGTGTGGAGTTTCAAGCGTAACTCATTTTCTCACTACACATTTTATTGTGTGTTATATTTTTTTTAGGCTGATGTGTGTTTTTTTGTTTTATATGTTCACTGTTTTAATGCAAACCTGAGTGTTCAGAAAGGTGTAAATTATTAATTATTATTGTATCAATATTATGTTTTTATTCAAGTCACAAATCATAGCCTAATAATACACATTCATGGTAAGAAATTGTGAAATTTAGATCAAAAATGTTATAATAATAGTAAAGAATAAGGTTGGTGTGTGTGCTCATCGAGGACAAAATATAAAGGTTCGAGAAACTCTTTTAGAGCGTTTCAACGCTCAGAGTCTCCATCAGGGAACAGTCAAGGATGTGGTGTTATGGAATATTTGTCCATTACTTTAATGTGAAATCACTGTAATTGCCAATTAGTATAATATTAATAATACCTTGCACTTGTAATGCACTTTACAGTAGTTATTACTCATTCACTCCACACTTGGTGATGATAATGTAGCCACAGCTGCCCTGGGGCAGACAGAAGTGATGCCATCAGTCCCTCCCACCATCACCAACACTTTCATGTTAGACAAGGTGTGTGAAGTCTAGTGTAGTCTTTATTTGAAGGCCTGTACAGTGACATTAAGCTTATAAAAACAGAGATTTTCCACACCAGATTATATCATGAGAGTTAGTTTCCATCTGCAGTCCCTGATTCACAGGAATAAATTATACAATGTATTTACACACAGTAAACAATAAAAACAATGCACAATGTCAACATTCTGACCCAAACAGCCTCACACAACATCAACCAGCGAGTTCACTGCCCGTCAAAAGAAAAAGTCACATTTGTTTTGTAGCATATGCGTTACATACCATTTCTGCTTATGAATGTTATTAATATTCTGTAATGGATATAACTCAATTTCACCCACACGCCCTTTTGGCATTTACCTCTGAAACATAACCATCTTAAATAATCATACAACCAATTCTGAAATCCCACAACAGATGAGACATAAGGCCTGAGTACATCCATAGTTCGTGGGCTTTGCTTACTCTCCCTCCGACACACTTTGGTACATTTTGGCCCTCTCTCATCATTTGCTGCCCGTTCATAGCTCAGCGTCACAGCGTTCCAGTCCAAGTGGATCCACACTAATTAGCCTGTCATGTCTGTTCTCTTGTCTTTGAGGCAGGCGGATTTTGGGTGATTAGTTACTTCCGTGTCAATTCCGATGACTCCAAGGCTGGATAACTCTCTTTGTCTGCCTAAATTAATCAACAATGCCCTTTATTCTCATCTTTTTTAGCAAATTGTAAAGGGATGGCACTGTCACCTAAAGGCATTTCACATAAAACAGCTCTTAGTTGACGCCTTCAGTGTGTTTCCAGGCAGAGCCCTCAGATTCGTCCATGTGTACATAAATGAGGCTTCAGCTTCTCATTAAAAACATACTCTAGTCCGGATCTCTCAAGCAGACACTGGTAAAGTAAACTTAAACAAGGGCAAGGTTGCTGTTCAGAGCAAATGAAAGGTAAGTTAACAATTGCCTTTATTATATATTTCTCTCAACATAATTGTGCTATTTTAAACAGTTTTGAAACACATTGTTCCCGCATCAAAACAAACCTGAGCTTGTATTTAGCTTCATTCATGCTTGTTTCATTAGTCCTATTTATAAGATTGTTCTCTTTTCTTGCAAGAATGTCCAATGTAGATAATGTGAGCTAAGATCCCGTGGGAACCAAGGTCACAGAGAGGCAAGACTATTTTAACCAATCAGCTTCTTCTTTATTCGCAGCATAAAACCCGGTTGGACCATCTTACAGTAGGGCGGGGCAGAGCAGACACAAACCTCTCCTGTTTGTCCCTCTTTGATCGAAGTGTAATGGAACTTTTAAACCTTTCACTGGATGGCTGTTTTTGATTTTGTATTTGATTGAATGTTAGGTTGAACCTTCTAGAACTGAAATGGACCTAACAGCACCCAAACTGGTCAAACCACTCTTGACAAGGAAGTCACAACTAAAGTTAAAAAAAACTTACAGTAGGCAATGCAAAAATATGGCAGTAAAACCAATTCCTTGAACTGCTGTGATTTAACATGCTTGACCAAATCTCAGAAAGATCATTCCGGAGTCTGGGAGCAACAGTCTGGAAGGATCGGTCTCCTCTGGTCTGAAAACAAGCGAGGAACCGTCAGCAGTTTATGTAGGGTTGGATCAGATCGCCGATATACAAAGGGCCCTGACCACGCAAGGCTCTGCAAGTCAGCGACAAAGTGTTGTATTCAGTAGGAGAGCGGCGGCCAATGAAGAGCTTTGAGAGTCAGGTAAATGTGAAGGAAAAGAGAGAGTTCTGGACCTGCTGCAGACGAGACAGCTCCTTCCTGTTTAGAAAAGAAAACAGACCATTATAATAGTCTAAACATGAAGCCACAAAGGTAAGGATTATAATTTTAGAGATCTTCCTCAGCTGAAAGAGACAGTTCTTTCCTGCAGCATCGATACGACTCCACACGGACTTCTCCACATGCGTTATTGGGACGTTAGAGAGCGAATCAAGACACATCAAGTGCACCTCCCGGGTTTAACATGCATTTTGACAGCAGCTTAGATGTTCTGTCCCGTAGATTAACTTAGACTCTTTGACTTTGCCCGGGAACAGAAGGCCAGACAGGTCGAACGTGCCAACCGTGCATAGGAATGAATACAATTAACGATGCACCGCTTAAAAGTGAGAATTAATTGTACTCTTATTAAAACATACCACTGGGCTTTGCAGCGTTCTACTTTCGTCTCTTCCCCCTTTAGATTCAGTCCTTTTTTTAAAACCAGGTCACGTCTGCATCTCAGCCACTGGAGAACTGGCTGACCCTAACCTTTGACCCACCTCTTGTACACGCACTGTACAATCATTACCGCACTACGAACGCATTCTGAATACCTTTGTTACTTTCCATGCTACACGGCTAAATTAATTTGTATGAAAGTCAGGAATAACTAATGGGTGGTTTGTAAAATATAGTGCCTCTGTAATTCAAACGCACCAGCCTTATTTGATTAGATATTCCTCCCAAATGCTTTCCTTATGAAAAGAGGGGACCTAATGGCATACTAATGTGCAGCGTTAACTATTGAGCCATTTCAGCCTAAGCTACCATGAAAGCTAATCAAACCGTAGCTTTGCCACTTTCTGCCTGTGTGGCTTATGTTTCAGTTTAGTCAACGTTTCTAAAGTCCGCAATTAATTCGGCAGAGTTAATTGCGGACTGAATTGCGCACGACCCTGTGTACGAGTGTAATGGATGTGCCAAAGAAAGATGATTCGCCCAAAGGATTAGCAGCGCAAATTCTGTTTCATGTCAGGCCAAAGTAAAAATAACAAATGACTGTGTTATTAAATGTAGATGTACTCGAGTAACATCTTAGAAACCTAACATCACTGTTTGAGTTCCTTTGGTAAAATGAGAAACAGGAAATATGACTTTTTGTTTCAAAGCTCCCTTGGATTGGAATAACCTCCCTGTTCTATATATTATTTAAAACTCTCTTACAACCTACATTATTATTACTGTTATTACTATGTTCTGTATTTCCACTATATTTTCTGTGTATACTGTACACATATACTGTATTACTTGTACGCATCAGAATGTTGTATTTCCAAACTACCAGAAGGTGAGGATATTTGGGGAACAGGGGTGTAGAAAAGGACAATTATTAATTATGTGTTTATTGTTATGTGTCTGTTGTATGATGTGTGATGTATTGTGATGTGGATGAAAAAGAGATGGATCATCTCAAGAGGCTATCCTTCAATAAATAAATACAATTTAAAAAAAATAAATCAAGTCACAGAGGAGGACAATCTGATATTTCTTAAACACCACACATTCAGTTTATATAAAAAAAATAATTTTAACTTAATACACACTGATACATTTCAATGCTAAATAATGCTACTTAAGCAATAATTATTTTTTAAATTTGGTGTTATGCTTCCAGGGTCACTACAGCACTTGCCTCCTAATGTGATGCTGCATATTGATTTTGCATAAATTTTGCACCAGGGGCCAGAGTATGGGCCCTTCTGACCATGATTTATAAAGTCTTTCTTAAATCAATTATTTTAGGACAGAAGCGTTGAGAAAAACAAGTGGACATTTTCAAAGGCTTAGAGAAAAACATTCTAAAATTGTACCATAAAAATGGACCAGAACTGCAGATTACAGTGATACTGTTTTACAGTTCAGTTATTTTATTCTCACTGTCCCATAATAATAACAATAATGGCTTTGTTTTTACTTTTTCAAATGCTTTCCCTGGATACTGCTGCATTTGAAGGACAATTGAGTGAGAATGAAATAAGTGGTCTTGAGTTTAAAAGTTGTCCAGCCATGCGTGCAAATAAGAAAATAGTTTTTCCCCATTATATCAGGACAACAGTTCAATTATGGCAGAACTCTGACCATCTCTGATCAGAGCAGAGAGTGGACGGATCCAGCTTCAAACTGGTTTTCAGTGAAAGAACACCGAGTTCAGGCCTAAACTTCTAGACCATTCAGTCATTTTTGAGCTCAGTTTGCACCAGAACATAACATAAGTGCCAAGAGCTGTGTTTATAATTTAAAAGCTCCATGTAAACAATACAAAACAACAATAAAATACAACACATTTAAGTATATTCAAAAAGTAAAACATTAAAATAGCATGCCCTTGTTATTTTATTTTAAAATGATTATTATTTAAGTTATTATTATTACCTATCTTTCTTTACATAGGCCAGTTTATTTTATGTATGTTTTTGTTGCTGTATGAAAAAATAGGGTGCACGAAAATATATAAAGGTGCCCTATGTAACCTTTCTGATGGAGGTTGAGCCCACTTGTTTGTCTCCATGTTCCACAGCAAGGCATTTACCTTATCTCCATGGAAACAAGACGCAAGGTATTAGCAATAACAACACATTTTAACGCCAGGCCAACCAATAACATCTCCGTGGAGACAAGCAGCTGGCGTACCCTCCCCCTGAAAAGAATGACATAGTGCACCTTTAAATCTCACCATAATTTTTTCATGGTTTGGTTGTTATAGCTTAATTATCATAGTAAGTAATGTCACTTCAAAATAAATATAAACCATAAAAAAGGAACAAAAATATATTTTTTTAAGCAGATTGGTAAAAACAACGGAATCAAACGTCTTCAAAAAAGTTGGAGTGAAATGAAAACCCCTCAAAACACGTGGACCTTATAAATCTGAAGACATTTAGTGAATACAAGCCCCGACTCTGGTCCCAATCCATCATATCTGCTCATTAACCGGCCGTGACCTGCCACCAATCACGGCACGTCATCAATCAAGCCCATTCAAACCCCTCCGTGCCCTTACAATACCGCGAGATGTAAAATAAAACTTGGTATATGCTAGTCCGTGCGCATGCTAGCTCCGGCTCTAATCGACAGTGATTATTACTAATGGCCATAATGATGTGCATTTTCTCCCCAGCAGGACAGTTCAATTAGGATCAGGCCTATTCAGTATCTCCTCAGGCAGTCGGTCCCCAATCCCACATTCGCATATGCTCGGGCGGAAGGCATTTACAAGCCTGGCTCAAAGACTGTCCGCAATTTTCATCTTTTACACAACTTTGCAGAAAAAAAATATGAAGAATCCATTTTACGTTAAGCTGATTTTATTTAGTCCATCTCCAGAGCTTTATATGTTTATTCCCACATTTTTATACATCAGCGCATTGTATACCATGAAGCTCCTCTGTGTTTTTAAAGTACATTCACCTTCACCAGACTTCACCTACTGTATTACCAGTTTTAATGATGGCTAGAATTGTTTTAAAGAGGCATGTATTTGATTTGTATGTATTTTTTCATTTAGTTGAGCACAATTTGCTTCGCTTCAGTACAAATATGTTCTAAAAGAAGCTTTCACTGTCAAAATTAGACCCCTGAGTGCTTTCTGCATCGAAGTACTGATCATTTTCTGAAAACCAGGAAGCTAGCGCTGTTAGCATGCTAGTTGTTGTTAGCTTTACCATGACGGGAAAACTAGCTTGAGCTTCTGGAAGTTGTGAAAATGTTAAGTGCATCTGAAACACGTCACAGTGAATGATAAGAATATGGGAGAATGTGAAGAATCATTTTGGAGCGAATTTAATATGAACTTTTTTTTCACTCTTTTTAAGACAGTAACAATCAGATACTGCATATTTAACTTCATACACACGACTACTTTTCAATGTAGAATAATGCAACTGTAGCAATGATTTTTTTCTTTCTTTTGGTGTTATGTTTCCAGGGTCATCACAGCACTTGCCTCTTAATGTGATGCTGCATATTGATTTTGCATAAATTTTGCACCAGGGGCCAGAGAATGGGCCCTTCTCACCACGATTTAAGAAAGATAAATCCATTGTTTTAGGACAAAAACTTAAAAAAAAAAAACCTGAAACACAAGCTACACAAGAGGACATTTTCAAAGGCGTTGAGAAAAAATTGAAAAAATAGACCAAAACTACAGATTACCATGAACCACCGTTTTACCGTTCAACTTTTATCAGGACGGTTTAATTTTAATACAAAATAAAACAATTTAAAAAAAAACTGCTGGTGAAACTTATGAACGACAACTGAGTGGGAATGAAATAAGTGGTCTTCAGTTAAAAAGTTTGTTTTTCCCATTACACAACAGTTCAATGACGGCAGACTGATCCAGCTTCAAACCAGTTTTCAGAGAAAGAACAGAGAACAGAAAGAAAGAGCTCAGGCCTAAACTTCGAGCACATTCAGACAGTTTTGTAAAACCAGCCAGAGTCTCCTCATGAGCTCAGTTTGCACCAGTACACTACATAAATGCCAATATAAACCCTTGAAGATATGATAGTTTCCTGTTTAACAAAGTCAGAAGTAAGGCTGTAAAAGTTGACACATTAATTCATGCAATTAATCATACAAATTTGACATATTACTCATGAATTGATGCAGATTAATCAGAGGGTCTGTTTTGACCAAGCCCGCTCTTTTATGTTGATGAGCGCAGTTCACTCAGGAGCTGATATTTACAGGCGTAAAGGCGGTGGAGAGCGGTGCAGCATCGCTTTGCACCGCAAATTAAACCAAAACTTGTGCTGAACACCATGTGCTTTGTGAATGAAGGTTGCATGTGAGCGCTAAAACGAGTAATTTTGGCTAAATATTCCACCAAACTATCACAGAACACTGGAACACGTTAGGCCAATTCCAGCAGCTAAAGCCGCAAGCGGCAATAAAGGGCCTTGAACCCTTGAATGTAAATTTGTGACCACATAGATTTATTATGAAACAGACTTATAGCCAGTAGGGATTATAAATTGGACTGTGCGATCAATCGTGGTTAATCATATTTTAAAGTATGATTAATCTGATACCATTTTTATTGATATATTGATTTACAGCACTAATCCGAAGTTAAAATAATTAGTTAATTTAATTTCTACAACTACAGCTCACAAAACATTTGGTTAATTTTCAAGAACTATATTCAATACGCACTATTTCAGGATAGTAGGTCTTGGAAATAGCTGGAAATATGTGAGTTTTACTGTTGTTATGGCCAGATCCAATCCAAATCCCATTAACGTTCAAAAGGCTGTGGAGATATTATAGATTCAGTGCAGTGTTTGTAGTTCTAAAGTCCTTTGTGATAAAACTAATAATTTTCTCTTCTCATTTGTGATTACATATTGAACGGTACTATACACAGATTTCACTTTTCGTCCGTTACCCTGGCAACCGGCGTCCCAATTTCCCCCACTAATTTCCCCCAGAAAAAGGCATACTTGGGGCTTTTCTTTTTACTACTATCTCTTCATTTTGACGAGTCTACACCAATTTAAGTCGTGCACCGTCACACACAAACCTCCTCACAAATCAACGCGCACGGCCCAACCACGATCCTCAAATCGAGTCCCATCGCCATGGAAACTGGAGTGGAATAAAGAGATTGCCTTAATCACTTGATAAGTAGTACAAACTCTTTTCCTGTCTTGGCAAAAACATTAAATTTGTATTTTTTTCCCCCAGTTCGACTCCATTATGAAAAGTACATGGAGAAATGTTATTGAATTACCCCAGAGATACACACGGACGTCATGTGGGACAGTTCTTCAATAGGGTGTACTTGGGGTTAATTAGAAATGTAATGGTCAAGAGAGTATTTATAAAAGAGCTGAAAAGGCCCATATGTCTTTCAGATTGATGGCATATTAAACCACTAGTAACCTGATCACTCCATGGAGCAGTTTTGAATGAATTTGTGCCCTGAATCTCACTGCTCACTATTCAAAAACACATTTATCTCCATTATGGGAATATTGAGTGTAATTAAACAATACGATGTTATCCGGTCCTGGTCTAAATGAACCCTCTTCATTTATCTAGGTCATTGTTTGGCACAGGTTTTACCCCAGATGCCCATATGACACATACTTGGGACCAGTAGATTCTTTGTTCACCTTAATTAGCTTTAGTGAAGTAGGAACAATACTTAATCCATTATCAACAAATTGTTTGTCAAGAATGATTCAGAATTGGTAACTACTTAATTAAGGGGATTAGATGTTATGAAGTATAATTTAAGCCTAAACTACAGTATTTGTTCATTGTGAATTAAGTTTTGGTTCATACGTTATTAAGTCTTATAAAAGTATATTGTAGAAAAACTTCAGTTGTATCAGCTGAACTAAAAAAATCAAAAATGTTTCGACTTTCAGTCAAGAGTCATTCTCAATCTGCAAACCTACTCTGAGTAGGACCTGCCCACCAGGCGGGGCCTCCTGATAAATGTGTTCTAACAGGCCTGTAATGGGTCATCTACATCCTATTGTAACCTGACATCACTCCCTGAGGAGGAGGCTCAAGTGAAACCAAAGACTTTATCAGGAGGTCCCGGTGGGCAGGGCTTACTCAGAGTGGGATCATTAGTTGAGTTCCCAGATATGATTCACATATTAAAAATGACTCTTGGATGAGAGTCGAAAGGTTTTGTTTTTATAAAAATAGAGTTCAGATGATACAACTTGTGATGGGGAGTTCATGGAAATGTTATTGCTTCTCCTGGATTTTATCACATTATTGGATTAAACATTTCTATTTAAAATGTATTAAATAATTTGCCTGACCAGCCATTCCCAACTCATTTTGGCAAACTACTTATCAAAACTGTGTGTGCGTCTGGGGCTCAACCGTTGAGGTTCAATTTCAAGGGCGGAGTTTAGAGCAGAGACAGAACCAATCACATAAACCCAGAAGTGACGCAAAAAGACGCTTAACCGGATACAAGGCGTGTTCCGCGTTATCCGTCCCCGAACGCAGAAAATGTCTCCTGAATCGCGACGACGCCCTTCGTATAACCGCATCTAACGCACGTTCATCACGGCGAGTAGAGCGGACTTTCCTGATTGTTCAAACCGAAGCGAGAGCAGAAGTAAACACTTGGTCACGAGCCGGGTCACGAGCCGGGTCACGAGCCGGGTCACGAGCCGGGTCACGGGCCGGGTCCGCCATCTTGAATGTTTTGGAACGGGGGTGAAGAGCTACTTCCGTCTCTCAGTGTGACGCGTTAAAACCTCCGACTGGGATTGGATAGGTAAATGGATTACCGACGACTTCATTGGCTCTGACTTTGATTCCAGACCCTTACGCATTCGCACAGAATGTGGGCGGGGCTGGCGGGTCAGGCAATTAAATTACTGGTGTAGGTCAAGATCTGACCTGTGAATGCAATTTATGCTCTATTGTAAAATTTTTTTTTTTTTTTCATTTACATTCATTCATTCATTTTCTACCGCTTGTTCCCTTTTGGGGTCGCGGATGACTGGAGCCTATCCCAGTGACTTTGGGCCTTAGGCGGGGTACACCCTGGACAGTGGCCAACACAGAGACATAGACATTACAGACAGTTCACTCTCACATTCATTCACTAGGGTCAATTTTTTAGAGTTGTCAATTTTGCAACACATGCCTGTCTTTGGACGGTGGGAGGAGCCGGAGAATCTGGAGAGAACCCACGGTAACACGGGGAGAACATGCAGACTCCACCCAGAGAGATCATGTGATGTTGGTCTGGTCCGGGAATCAAACCCATGATCTCCTTCTTGCCACCGTGCACCCCGATCATTTACAATAGAGCATAAATGTTGATGTGAATAAACCACAAATACAACAACAAAACAAAAAGAGTACAAAACAAATAAAAGGCATGGATGTGATGTGCCAGGTTATGTTTGAACGTTTGGTTTACATTCTCAGGTAAAGCTTTTGTAGAAACACCATCTTTAACATCTTTCAGATTCAGGCTGATGGTTTCAGTTGGATTTAAGTAAAGAAATATCAGAGTTTGAGAAATGGAATATTATAGAATGTCAGAAGAAGAAAAAATCAGAATCATTTGTCAGAACAGTGCTGACAGCCTAGCATTTACCCATCATGCACAGGGCCATACATTTACAGCAGTTGCTCCTGAAACCGCAGCGGTCACTTCAAACGGCTGCTCCAATTCCCATCCTATAAAAGGTTTGTGCGACCGTCACACTCCAGAGGTCTCAGCGACAAGGAACAAATCTATCTGTGGGTCTAAAAGCGACACGTATCCTTCTTACCTGCAGTTTGGAAGAAGAAGAAGAAGAAGAAGAAGAAGAAGAAGAAGAAGAAGAAGAAGAAGAAGAAGAAGAAGAAGAAGAAGTAGTAGTAGAAGAGTAGTAGAAGAAGTAGTAGTAGAAGAGTAGTAGAAGAAGTAGTAGTAGTAGAAGAGTATTAGAAGAAGTAGTAGTAGAAGAGTAGTAGAAGAAGTAGTAGTAGAAGAGTAGTAGAAGAAGTAGTAGTAGTAGAAGAAGTAGTAGTAGTAGAAGAGTAGTAGAAGAAGTAGTAGTAGTAGAAGAGTAGTAGAAGAAGTAGTAGTAGTAGAAGAGTAGTAGAAGAAGTAGTAGTAGTAGAAGAAGTAGTAGTAGTAGAAGAGTAGTAGAATAAGTAGTAGTAGTAGAAGAGTAGTAGAAGAAGTAGTAGTAGTAGAAGAGTAGTAGAAGAAGTAGTAGTAGTAGAAGAGTAGTAGAAGAAGTAGTAGTAGTAGAAGAGTAGTAGAAGAAGTAGTAGTAGTAGAAGAGTAGTAGAAGAAGTAGTAGTAGTAGAAGAAGTAGTGGTAGTAGAAGAGTAGTAGAAGAAGTAGTAGTAGTAGAAGAGTAGTAGAATAAGTATTAGTAGTAGTAATGTAGTAGAAGAAGTAGTAGAAGAAGTAGTAGTTGTAGTAATAGTATAGAAGAAGTAGTAGAAGAAGTAGTAGAAGTAGTAGTAGAAGAAGTAATAGTAGTAATAGTAGAAGAGTAGTAGAAGAAGTAATAGTAGTAGAAGAAGTAGTAGAAGAAGTAATAGTAGTAGAAGAAGTAATAGTAGTAGAAGAAGTAGTAGAAGAAGTAATAGTAATAGTAGTAGTAGAAGAAGAAGAAGTAGTAGTTGTAGTAATAGTGGAAGAAGTAGAAGAGTAGTAGAAGAAGTAGTAGAAGAAGTAATGGTAGTAGAAGAAGAACTAGTAGAAGTAGAAGAAAAAGAAGTAGAAGAAGAAGAAGAGTGTTTGAGTCAAAGCTAAAAAATCTAAACTATCTGAAGTAGAATCTCAAAACAAACACCGTTCTTGAGCGTTTCAAAGTAGAACTGAGGATAAAAAGCTTTTGACAGTTTGCCGATTTCTGGGATGAGCGAATTAACGTAGCAAATAAATGATGCCGAGTGTTTAATCTGCCTGGCTTTATTAGAAGTGAGATGGGAGCGGTAGAAATCTGTGGGGTTTTACAGGTTTACAAAAAGATCTGCGCCTCGATGGAAAGAGTTCTGTCCCACATAAGCACTCGACACAAAAGATACAAAGCGACGAGATTTCACGTGCTTTGACTGTTTGGAGAAAGATTTAATGACTCTTCAAATCCTTTCATCAAAAATACAAGCCACGGTGGTGAGTTTCATTCATGCACGTTGGAGTAAGTGTGCGTTTTTTCTTGCAAATTCACTACATCAGGAAATTGGAACTAAACCAGGACCAAACCCAAACCTGGACTAGATCATGACTGAACAAGGGTCCTGCTGCAGCCTGTTCTGGCCTTAAAGTGCACCAGGCAGGTTTTATGATTTTCTCATTTTGTCATTATTTCGTGTATTTATACCTGCTGTACACGCTCATTATAGTTTGACACCAATTAAGTGGGTATTTGTGGAGAAAAGTTGAAAAATCTGTAGAAAATGAGATAATGATAACTAGATAACTCATTTGAGTCAAAATTTTTCAACTTTTTTAACCCTTTAAACTTCAATTCAACTAAATAAAGTCATTTTCATTTGTCAAATAAAACCAATTTAGACATTCAATGAGTTTTTGCCCAGTGTTTGCTGGGTAAATACAAACAGGTAGTTAAATTATAAACCTAAACAATTAGCTATTCTGTAATAACATTTTTTTTTTACGATTTTTAGCAAAATTCAAAATAAAAATATTTATCTTATCTGAATTTTAGTTCCTTGAGTCGTCCGACCTGTCAGAGGCACTTCAATGCGAGTTTGAAAATCAACAGTAAAAACATTATAGCCCATTTACGCTTTTGGAAAAGATGTTTCTTGTCGTGGCAGATATTGTTGTCAAGCATATTTAACTGAGCGCGCTTGAGTCTGAATTCTTCATCTTTTTCTTCCTGACAACCCCCCTTGAGCAAAAGCACACCTTTTGTATCACTATAAATAACATCTCCCAGGGGCCTTTTTAGCCGCAGAAGCTGTTGTCAGGAAGTTTCCGAACAATTCTGAGCTATTTTAACAATACAAACAAGTCAGTCAACTAATGTTTTTATTGGATCTCTGCTGGGTAGGTCAATACGCAACAAACATATCGTAATGGGCGACGTGTTATTATTCAGCCATGCACGGACAGCACCCGACAACCCGCCACGATAACATAGAAGTCGCGTTTTGCGGTGTAAATTCAGCAATTACAACAGACGTGTGTCAGCTTTGTCTAGTGCTTTTTCTATGCTCTGGTGGGGGAACAATGATTTAGAAATATAATAACTCTAAAGAGAGGACAATTATAAAAGCCTCCAGGCACATCCATGCACAGGCTTAAATACTCACTGTTGTTTTGCACCATTGTATCCGAGATAATGATTATGTGTACATGGAAAATGAATAAGCTACGCTAGGGTGTTGTTTGCTCAGTGCGCTGAGATAATTGTTCTTATTGAGGTATAGGTTCATGGACAATGCTAATTATCAACAGCTAAACAAAAATACAGTAGTCTACATGTACTGCTGTATGTTGGAATAAAAGATACTGAATGACAATATTAGAATCAAAATTAAGTATTTTTAATTCAATCTATAGTCCAAAAAAAAAAACATCTGAATGTAAATATGTTTCTTTATCTACTTTATATGAACTTTATTTGGTCATTCAGAAAGTTTGATTGTGGCCACACATTTGAGGAATAGTGTTAGGGAATTAAAGAAAATTAAACCCTAGCATTCTATTCCTCAAACCAAGCACCAACCAAGCAACTCCTCTAACGGAAGACAAATGGTTCTATATCATACTGTGGAACCTTATAGAACCTTAGAACAGTTTGACAGACCTTGGACTAAACCTAGAGGCCTATATTATGAACGGCAAAACAAAGCAACCCAAGCTGCGCATTGATAATGAACAAGCGAAAGTGAGTGGGTGATTTGCATAATGAAATTACCTGACTTTTGTGTTAGTCTTAAAACCGCAGTGGCAGAGAACTACGTGTGAAGTGGAAATAGGAACATTTGAAACTCAATGGCCTTCATTTATCAACGTTGCGGTGAAAATGGTGTATATGTAATCCTTTAATATTTGTTGGTACACCAGAGGGCGCGTGGTATTTATGAACCAGAGCGAACAGCTTGGATTTTCGTGTACGCAGGAGCTCTGGTGATAATACTGTGGATGATAATCAGCGTCATTTGAATAAAACACACCAAAATATTCATGTTTAAAATCTGCCTCACCCACAGGATTTACGCCATGTGGCAAACAGAGAATGGCATAAAAAGTATGATGTTCTGGTTCATTGGAATTAACCTAAACATATCCTACATTTGTTGAAATTAAATCATGAAATTGTGTTTTTAGGGCTTAATCAATTGATCGACTTCAAAAGGAAGATAGTGTGATGCAGGTGCCACAGGGGGACTACATCTGATCCAAACCCAGACCTGAACCAGCAGAGCAGTTCTGGCATTCGGTTTGTGTGTTTACCAAAAAATCAATAAATCCCGAAGAGGGCCTCGTTTTGGTCCGCAGCACCTGGCAGCAGCACCCGGCAGCATTACCCTGCAAGAGCACCCGCAGCAGCACCAGGCAGCAGCACCAGGCAGCAGCACCCGGCAGCAGCACCGGGCAGCATTACCCCGCAGGAGCACCCCGCAAGAGCACCCGCAGAAGCACCCCGCAAGAGCACCCGGCAGCAGCAGCCGGCAGCATTACCCCGCAGGAGCACCCCGCAAGAGCACCCGCAGGAGCACCCCGCAAGAGCACTCCGCAAGAGCACCCCGCCGGAGCACCCCGCAAGAGCACCTACAGCAGCACCCCACAAGAGCACCCGCAGCAGCACCCAACAGCAGCAGCACCCACCACCCGCAGCAGCACGCACCCAGCACCCCACAGCAGCACCCCGCAGCAGCACCCCGCATCAACACCCAGCACCCCGCACCCCGCAGCAGCACCCCGCATCAACACCCAGCACCCCGCACCCCGCAGCAGCACCCCGCAGCAGCACCCCGCATCAACACCCAGCACCCCGCACCCCGCAGCAGCACCCCGCAGCAGCACCCCGCATCAACACCCAGCACCCCGCACCCCACAGCAGCACCCCGCAGCAGCACCCAGCAGCAGCACCCCGCATCAACACCCAGCATCAACACCCAGCACCCCGCATCAGCACCCAGCACCCCACATCAGCACCCCGCAGCAGCACCCCGCATCAACACCCAGCACCCCGCACCCCGCAGCAGCACCCCGCATCAACACCCAGCACCCTGCAGCAGCACCCCGCAGCAGCACCCAGCAGCAGCACCCCGCATCAACACCCAGCACCCCACAGCAGCACCCGGTGCTAAGCCGCTGTTTGCTGCATCCACAGGCTTAAGTTAGTGTTAAGAATAATGTGACTATTAGTTGAGCTTAAATATGATGAGACATAAGTTTTACTGCACAAACCAGATGTATTTAGCTCACTTGTCTTTCCTTTTTCATGATAACTTGATTTTCCATGGTTGATGGGCGTTTCTCCTGTGGTGGGTTGTTTCTTGTCTTTGTATACACTTTGTATACACTTTGTATACTCATCCACAATGCATTTTATTACAACAATAATATATTGCGCAGTAGAAAAATGCAATTGATCATCCCCTCAAGGCAGATGCCCCTGTAAAGCATGGAAAGGAAATGATATGTCTGGTAAAATGTCATATTTTTATTCCTAGTAAAAATCATGACCACATCCAGAGCGATCTCAAGGAAACGACAAAACTGAACCAGCAGCGACTGTCATGTGACTGCGCCGCTTCTGCTGTAAATAATAATGTCATCCACATGCTTTAGCGTTCATGTGACTTTATTTCCAATTTAAAAAGTTCTCAAACAATAAAATAGACCATGTCAAAGAAATGTGTGAATATAATAACGAAACACAGTTGTTACTAATTAGCACTCAAATGTATTAAAAGCAATTGCTTAAACATGCCATTATTCATTTTAACAATGTAAGAAGTTAATTGGGCATTGTAATAAAACACTTCTGAAAGAAACACAAATCTGAGGGAAAAAAGTCCTTGACAAATTTAATTCACGCAATAATTCGAGAGATGACCTTACATTTTATTACCAACACTTATAAATCCATTTTTCAAGTACGGTTCACAAGTGGACTCGTATTTCAGATGTTAATTAGCCTGTGCAACGCTTTAATGTAGATGTTTAAATTCATCGGAAGTCAAATTACGTAGAGATAAATGTGTTTTCACCCTAATATGTAGCTAAAACAAGCAAAATTAAACATGTAAATTTAAATATATTCTTAACAAGTTTGTGCAAAATTCTGTGATGTCAGTTTCAAATTCAAACAATTTTAGATAAATTTTATAAATGCCTTTCTAAAGATATTAAATAAAAGTTAGGGTTGTAATCGGGTCTGATGTTGCTTGGAAACGGAGGTTATCCATTCACGCAACACTTAGCAGTTTTTTTGTTTGTGTTAGGGCCAAGCATTCTGCCAGACCTTTTTTTAAGCCAAGAAAAATCACATTTTATCAGCATCGCTTTAACAGTTTGGCTTTTGATGTGTGGAAACATGCAACAAAAAAAAGATGCCAAAAGAACATGCAGGCTGAAAAGTGGGCACGCCGGGGATAGAAAATAAAAAGGCATTGTCGAAAAGTCAGCGGCTCAGAAATAATTAAATACTTACACCCAATGCACTGACCAAAGAAAGAAAAGTGTCTTGCTGGGTCAAAATATATATTTTTTCAAGGTGCTGAGGGAAAGTTAATCACTCTGATAGTCAAATGTGAAGAAGTCAAGTGCACCTATGCTTTTAAAGTCAAACCAGAGTGGATTTGCACAAAGTGGGGGTAAAAGGTACTTTAATAAATTAGAAAGTTTAGATAATTTGACACTGCAGGTCAAATTCGATTTTTTTTTTTTTACTCCAATGGGATTTTTTCAGGACAGCGTGAACAGCACAAATCAGTTTTTCTTGTTCAAATCTGACCCAGGTCACTTTTGTATACGCTCAGGACCAGTTCAGCCGACCTAAACGTCATCGAGAGGCGCAATTTCTGGGATAAACGTCACAATTCTGAGTCAAAGCAGAAAGGGCGCCAGAAAACAACAAAGAAAGTGGAGAGAAAAGAGAGACGAAGGAGCCGAAAACAGTGGAAGAAGTTTGTGAACTAATCAATATACGGGTTGATCAATTCAGGCAAAAATAGAGGGTTCGGAGATTGTGAGGGATGAAGCGCTCCTGGCTACAGTGACAGTGGAAAATAAAAGCATTTGTGCAAAATCTAAAGAAATGAAGGCCATAAATAAAAGGAACCTGTCTTTTCATTTCCGTTCACACAGTGTTCTTCGTGTGACGTGGTGTTCTTGTGTGGACATGTGAGCCACATCGGGCTGTGTTCCGTTCACATCAGACACAAATGCAATCGCATAAACGAACACATGAAAAAAACTGATTCGGGCATCGTACCTTAGTGACACAATTTAATTAAATCGTACACAATTCGAACAAAATAGAATTCAAAATGATTTAGAGAAGTTTAATAAAGTGCTTTAAATAGTAGTGAAATGCAGTCATGAGCACAGCCAAACAGCCAGACTTGAACACTGAGCTCCTTTTACTGTGACATGTGGTAGTATAGAATAAGAGAGTAATAGAATGTCTAAAAGTATTATGATGTTTTTAGATACATTAGAGAAAAGAGGCTTTTAAAAGTTACTATTTACCATGAGGGAACCACAGCAGACTAATGACTGTACCTTTTAGCCTTTCTGTATCTTCTATGTCTGTGTTCTCATGAGGACTGACCATTAGCGGAGAACATTAGAAGCAACAATGCAGCGTTTATAAAAGGCATAATTTTACCACTACTAAAACACTAACATTAGCACAGAAAAGCTCTAGCCTTCATATATTGATGATAATGTTTCATTTTCAAGAACTCCTAGGCTTTTGTAACCCTTTTATTCATTCACATATGTTAATGCTTTTGGTCTCTTTTATGGTATGTATTTATGTATTTAGCAATAACACAAGTTTTAATGGTGCACTACCTAGCTTTTATGCTAAAGAGTGTGCCCCCTGCTTGTCTCCATGTAGGGGCGTCTCCAAGGGGTTGCCCGGGGTGGCACCTTTGATTGCTTTCTTTAAAGGTTGCAATTTATTAATAAAGAAAAGACCCTGCTTACAGTAAGAATGTGAATTTTTAGAGCAACTTTAGAGCCATAAAAACAGCCGTAATGAAATAAATGCTAGAGAGATATGTTTAATGCCATGGAAAGACAAGACAAAGTAATAACATCTCTATGGAGACAAGCAGGAGGCGGACCCTTAACTTGACAAGTCACATGGTGCACGTGTTCGAGACCCTATATTGACTCATAATGTTCAAAGAAAAAGAAAAAAGTTTAAAAAAAGAAAAATTATATGAAAATCAACTCAGTTTTGAAATCAAAGTCATTGGACACGTCTCAATTATTAAAAAGTTTTTAATTATATATCTGGGAAAAAAACTTGCAGTCATTTTTAAACTTCAAAGGCTAATAATCCCAAACCTTTCGTCTTTGACATGTTCTGCCTCTTACAATACCAGGGGAATTTACCATCATAGTTTTGATGTTACTCTGACACATTGTACAACAAAACCCTTGTGAAAATGAGACCGGAAAAAGCATTAGCAATACTGAGAGGGTGGAACTTTACAGTTTGCTCTACATAAATCTTGGGAGAGGGAAGAAAATGACATTACTGTTAGCTGTCTTTACATTGGAAAAATAAGTCACGTTACACGCCCTCCCATTTGCGGTAATCCGTCACAGCGGTAGAGAACGGCCTGCGCGCCTGTGCTGATAGAAAATACGAGTCGAGTGATTTTATTTAACAGCTCATTTAGCATTCATGTAGAGTACCTTTAGCCCAGGTTCCTAATGGTCTGTATCCCCCAGGATTTGTCAGGAGATGTATGAAAATGCTAATGCATCAGCGGGAAGTTCAGCTCGCTCTCGCAGCATGGACGCACATTTTGACGGAATGGCAGCGATAAGGTACGCCGGGCCTATTGGGAGACTTTAGGTTTAGTGCCGAACTGTTGGCCACCACTTCGTTTGGCCCGCTCTGACTGAGAGGGTAGTAAAACGCTGTGTTATTCAGGTAAAATGAACATAATTTAAAGTGATGATGCGTAACGCGCAGCTATTTAGAATGATTGGTGTGAATTTAGAAAAAGGACACTTTGTGGATGTTTTTGACACAGATAAGCTGTTACCAAGATTTATATTTCTGCTATATTTTGTGTGGTTAGCGGTCTAGATAACGGCTTTGTATCAGATTTGTATCGTTTTAAAACAGAACTCGTTCATTTTAAGGTGTTTGATGCAGTCTAGTTTTATTACTCACTTTCCTCTTCGATCCTAATCAGTCACTGCAATGAGTTTTTAAATTATTTTCAAGACTTTAAAGCCAGAGCGGAGTTTTGCAGCAATGCTAACAACAACTAGCATGCTAACGTTGAAAAAAAAAGGCGATATAATTAGATGCAAACAGCACACTAGCTTAGACTCAGGGTTATAGCTGCTTTATACTCTTGTCTTGTGTGCAATTTTCTTTAAATGTTTGAAATTGATAATTAAATCACAAAACTAACCTTGGAGCTTAGTAGATATGATCCACCTTCAGTTATTCTTCAGTAATGAATCAAGCTAATTGACGTTATGACTAAACCACGTACAAAGACTCCAAAGACTCCACATTGCAAGCTCTCACGTTTCTAATTATGGATATAAAATGATTAAAATGATTTATTTGGGAATGTATAATGAGAAGCAGGTCCAACCTTATTGTACATTTAAAAATAATTATCTCGCAAGAAAAACACATTGCAACAAGTGAATGTTTGATGTTTTGAAGTCTGTGTGATGATTGAATGCGACGGGGTGAAAAGGGTCCTGAATCTTTTGCTGTGAGTGCCTTTGGACAAAAAGGAAGACTTCAAAGTACAATTTTTGCCATGCTGTGCGACCAAATGAAAGATTTCTTTTTGTAGATAAGACAAGAGTAGCAAAAGCTGTGCACACAATCAAAAGAGGTCAATTGGACTTTTACAAAAATGCTCAACTGACAGAGAGAAATCAATGAAAATGAATCCAGAGAGATCTGCATGGGAGTCGCCTACCAAACCAAATATGTTACAGATATAATTGTAAAGTATACTAATAAAGGTAAGTAGCTTTAACGTATGAAAATGGCAAATCTTAACTTTAACGGGCAAATATTCACATCCACATTTACTCTTTAAAGGAAGTTCCTGGTATATCTCCAAAGAAATGCCAAACTTGAGCTTGGGTTCAAGTCAACTGGAACTGAGACCCATTTTGTTCTGACGTTAGACTTTACGATTTCTCATATAGGATCCTCCGCTCCGTTGGCATTTCATTCCCTGGCCTTGGCATGGAGCGAACAACTGACTTCACTCTTGGCAAAGTAATCACATTTTTTGGCATGTATTTCACAGTGACTTCTCGCTGTATGACGCTCTCATTTCGAGGACTATAAATGTAAAATGTCTGCAATTTTCTTTTAAAACTGTGCATTGCATTGTACTTACATGTAATTGCCATCTATTAGCTTGATTCCTGCTGTGTTCCCATTAAAAGAGCAAGTCGAGATATTATGTATGCTTTCTCTCTGATGTTCTATTTGGGTCCATGTCCACGAGGCTACGGCTCAGCCAATCCAATTAGTTCTCGACTCCCCCAGGTCACTGCCCTCTGTCAGACAATTAGTTACCAATGCTGTCTAATGAATTTGCTGCAGTGTATATCACCGGCAACAACCCATTACTCCTATATATTTCCACCTTTGCTCCAACGATACTGCGAGAAAAACTCTTCTGGGCTTTGATGAAATCTTTTATAATGACCAAGAATCTGCTTCTTGATAGCTGTTCGATGACCTCTGAAATGATTTTCCAATTTCGCCCTTAATATGTGACAGAATAATACATTTTGAAAGGTCCCTTTGATGCTGTTAATAGTGCATAGTTGCTTTTCTGACCCCAGGACTAGAAAAAACAATGCGTTTTACGTTTGCATGCAATTTGAATAAAGTATGCTTGTTCTGTCTCACCTTTAACACCTCCAGCGTGTTTGTGATCATTATATTAAGTGAGTGGGTTTAAACTACACTTGTGAGAGCTACTTGTGAGAAAGACTAAATTGCAGAGGTTCCCACGGTTTTCTCTGCGTCTGCCTGATAAACTTGAGCGCACTGTGGGAGGTATAGTAATGACTAAAGCCCTGTGTTTCTGTAGCAACACCGAGACACTAAATCCTCCTTCGCTCGCAGCTTGGGCCCACCTGGTTTGTTTTTACGATATTAAGGGTCAGCCTTTTGTCATGTTTATATGTCTGTAAAATCAGCTTATGTACCAACTATTTCCATTAAGCTTTCCCCGACATGGATAGATGGATAGGTAAATGCTTTGGACTTGTAAACCAATTTCTCTCACAGATGGCTTGCTCTATTTTAAAAGTTTAATTTCACATGTACTCTGGTGCTGCTTTTATGGTGCTTGTAAATATCCCATGAGAGTATTTGTCTCCATCATACCTTCCGCCTGTGTTGAGGTCAGAAGCATTGGATGACCTGCAAACCACCCAGGAATTCTTCACAACTACCAACATTGAGCCCGGTGGTCAGCAGAAGCAAGAACATTAACCAGTCGTGCAAATTTGAGCAAACCAGAGTTTCGCCAATGTTTCCACAGCCCCAGCTACGCATGTTTCTACAACCCTGTTTTCTCATGCTGGCTGTAACCTCGACCATGAGCGTATAAGAAGGACTTGACCTTTGCCATGACCCCACAATGAGCCTCTAACCATAACCCAAAAAATTTACAAAAAAAAATCCCCAAAGTCCCCCAAATGTCTCCTGTTTCAAAGCCCTCTAACAGATGTGAGAACATGGAGTAACATTTCTACGAAACCTGGGAAAATGGAGCCGGTCCCTTCAACACCTAAGCACAAACTCATTCAAAATGACCTCATATTTTCAATTTTCTTTCCCCTTTTACTGTATAATATGTCAACATTCATCGTTGTTGTCGACCTCAATGTTCCACTTCGAAGTCTTTGCTCTTCCAAGCCCATTTGAGAGCGTCCGGGTCTCGTCAGCTGCGTCTCATCTCCGACGGTCTTTCTTAGATAACCAAACGCATTGCTTTGTTGCAGATAACGCGCATTTCCTCGGCCGCCGATTTCCACAGACGAGGGCTCTACCAAGAAGGGACGCGAGCTGTGATAACCACGTTAACAGCTTCATTTAGCGTTGACAGTGAAATCTGACGTCCGGCCGCTTGGGGAACAAACCCTCGCTCAATCTCATTCCATTTGACGCTGCTCCCACTGGACGCGCAGTGACGTTCCACCCCGGCACGGTGATTTCATTTTTCGCCATTAGAGCTAATCTTTTCACCACATCTCGTATCTTTCCATATAAGGCCTGCTGCGGTCCAAACTTTCAGCTGTACAAATTGTTCGCAGCTGTTACGGCCGTGCTAAAAATAACCCATGTGTCTTTGTCTTTTCCCCCACTTGTTTTGTCAAGAGGGAGGACCGTAACTTTTTTTTTGGCTTTTTCTTGTACGTTTTCCCTTTTTTTTTTCATCTCCTGAGCTTGGCCTCAGAGTCGCGGAGCTTGCTCAACTTGATCCGGCTTTTTTCATTCCGTCCGCTTGCCAATTTTCCTGACAAGTGAAGCAGAATGCAGACTGCGCGAAAGAAAGAGCGAGAGAGGAGAAGAAGAAGGGAGGGAGGTGAGACAAGAGAGCAAGGGGAATGGGGATTTTTGAGGGTGACGCAGAGGCATGACAGTCCGTCTATGTCCTTTTGTAATAGATGGGCGATCACCTTCCTATCGCCCGCACCGGCCCTTACCTACAGCCCCCCCACCCATATCTCCACAATGACCCGCCCCCGAGCGGTTACCAGAACCCGGCTTTATCATCTGTGATAAAGTAACCATGGTCTGGGAAGGATCAGCCTTGGATGTTTATTACATTAGGTCAGTGGCCGCTAATGGAAGAACTCCTACAGACCGTGTCATCGCCACGGGGGCAATAGGGCAAAGAAACGGTATTACCTCTCCTCCCTCGCTCCCTCCCCTGCTCAACTCTTTGTTCCTCGTCCCGTTTTCGCAGACCAAACACACCCACACAGGAAAAGGTTATAGTCCATTAGGTTTTGTCTTTAACTTGACCCACAGCTTTGTAATTTAAATCCAAACAGACATTTATAAACGGTGGTCGGAATATGTGGAGTGGAAAGTATCTGTAAAGTGTTAAGATGCTGAAGTTTTGGATTGGAAAAGTTAGAAGCACATTCAGAAGTCTTTAGTTCCAAAGGGTTTTTACTGACCTGAAATCAGAAGTTTACTGAGAGGCTAAACATGGGAAGACTCTAATACTTACTCTTCTTTTTGTACTGACTTTGCTGCCCTGACCCCGGTTTAAAAAGAGAACAGAGTGGATGATGGTATATTGAATGCAGCAACAATAATCTGCAGTGGAATGTACTGTAAAGTTTTTTGTGGTATCAAGAAAGAACACATTTTAAATGTCCAATTCACTTACTAGCTTACCAGCATGCTAAAAGCTACATATGGTAGGGGCAAAATAAGATAAGATAAGATAATCCTTTATTGTCCACACATGGGGAAATTTCATTGTTGCAACGCAGTAGATACAGAGGAAAGGACAGATAACTTATAAGAAGTTTAAAAAACACTCTTAATAGAAGAACTCTTATAAACAAAAACTCCTGTCGACAAAACCTCTCATTTCCTAATAAGGAATGGAAGGGAAAAATAAATAAAGATAACAATAAGATAAAAAATAAAATATAATATAAAATAAAAACAGCTTAGCGTAAGACAAGATAATACTAATAACAATAACAATGGCAAAATAAACACTCCATTTTCATCAGTTAAATATATATAATAGAGGTTGGGTGTAAAACATGAAACATGTTGTCTAAACAAAATGTGTTCAGAACTATCTTGTGCTTTTTTCTTGTGAAAGGGGCAGAAATTTATACGATTTGTTTCTTCTCTCTGCTCCTTTTCGATTGTGATGGAAATGTATGTTAACGTGAATAACACACAATTGAAATAAATAAAGAATGAATGAAAACTGACTGTTACTGACCAGATATGCCAAACGTAGAGTAAAGAAGCCTCACATTAAACTAGAGTCATTATTCATTCCCTCCACACTCGGTGGTGGTAACACTGTCCATGCAGGGGCAGACTGGCAGAAGCGAGGCTGCCAATCCACGCCATCAGCCCCTCCGACCACCGCTTTCTTTCCAAAGGACAGAACTTGGTCTGAGCAGGAATCAAACCTCCGATCTTCAGGTTGATTGAAGAGTGCTTAAAGTACTGAGCCGCTGTCACAAGAAAAGATTAAACATCTTATAATCTTCATTGATTTAACATTAGGTGTGACACAAATTTCAGAATAAGCCAACCAAAAAGTAGATGACTTTCTTTAACTTATTGTTAACATAATGCAAGTTATATTAAATGTACAAAAAACTAAACTTTGTGTCTTTTTTGTAAACAACATTAACCGTAATATATGAAAAAAATCACATTATCTGATTCTATTGTGTCTGCTGTGTCCATTAGCTGAGAAAGTTCTGTCTGGTCACTCTTAATGTGTTTTACTTGCCTCTGACTGCCAACATCGCAGCTTTTATTTTCATTATAGTACATTGTAGCAGATAGTTTCACATATTCGTAACCTCAGGCCATTAAAAAGCTACTAAGACTGATGGATAAGGCTTCCAGTGTGCACAGAAAATCACTGACTGGAGTCATCCCAAATCATTTAACAGTGAAATATCCATTTCTTCCCACGTATAAATACAGTTGTATTGAGCTATGACATTGTAATTAATAATGCTGGAGAATAAATAAAACGTCAGATTGCATGTGTCTCCAGTGCTGAAATAACAGATGGGACCATGGCGACGCAGGGAGATGAAGTAAAGAAGACATTTTTAACTGCAAATTGCCCAAAACAATAAGGGCATTATTTCTATCAGTGCCATTGGTATGTCAAGGAAATTATTAATACATATTTTTAAAATGCTAACGGTTAAATGAATAAATAGCCTAGATTGTTTTTCTTTTCAAACAAAAGAGCTACTTTTTACAGACGAGTTTGGATATTCAGTGCATAAGCCACCAAATAGATCATTATGGCGTATGGCAAAAAGCTCTCAAAACCTTTACTAGGTCAGTTTAAAAGCGCCACCAAGTTACAAGCACTCTCACCTCACCGCAAAAATGTGCCCTATCACCATATGAGGACTGTAACCCTCGAGTCGAGCAATTATTCTTTCGATTGATTGATTGATTGTTTAGAACGCAAACGTCACATGATGAAAAGATTTATGAAAAAAGTATTTTTTTAATCAAATAATCACACATTTTCCATGTCATTTTCATTCAATTACAGATCAATTTGAGTCATAAACTTATTTTCTCAGCACATGGCATATTTTGAAACCTATATAAAGACTAAATTAGTTGACAACTATCTGAAAAAAATCAAAAAATTGCAATTCGTGGATTAACTTGTTGCAGCCCTACAAAACACAGCAGTCACCAGTTGTCCCCAACAAGACGAGGCGATGCTTGAAGGTTTGGTCAAATGCAGTGGACACATTTCACATGGATGTTAAAGTCTAGAAACACTCAAATATTTTATTCAACCCAAAAAATTTACTGAGATACATCTAGATCAAAACTTAGCAGCCCTTATGCTTTTGTTTCCTCTCTTTCTTTCTCGCTCTATTGCATGTATAAAAACGTATTAGTTGGCACTGATTAATGAACCAGGTTGCGTGTGACTCTCATCTTAGCACTATATCACCAGCCCTCTGCCATATCTGCATTCACGGCTGGCCTCTGTGGCTCTGATGGAGGCATCTCTCCTCTGACTTGTGTTGTGTTCAGGTGTCTGTGAAGGCATCAGCTGCCATCTCACCTGAGGCCCGCAATTAGCGTGGAGCAGCTGCTGAGCGTTTCAGTGCCATAACAGTTCACACTCTGTGGACACAGTCTGTCAGACGCACACGAATAGGCACACGGAGAGAGCAACCGGTCCCCGATGTTTCGGCTGTCTGACGCTTTTGTCAGGCCAGGAAGGAACTCGACTTGGAGGAGATGAAGGTGAAAATCTGTATAAAGGAATGACACCTTTTTTTCAATGTTGGGAAAAAAAGGTTAATGAATGAAATGATAATAAAGACACACAATATCACTGCAATTCAATAAAAAACAATGCAAAAAATGGTTGCAAAGTAAAGTTTTATCTCGGAAAATGGATGAATCACTTGAGTTCAACTTCAATACCCACAACGTAATGTGTCTAGACTTAAAATTGTGCAAAAAACATATAAAAACCATAAACCTCAATACCGTCACATTCATGTGCAATTACTATCGTACTCACACGCAATTAATGTCATATTCATGTGCATATAACTGATGTAAATTAGAGTGTTTACCATTATTATTAGTATTATTTGTCTTATGCCAGCTATTTTTATTATTATTATTTTTTTCTTCTTATTATTTAATTTTATTCTATTTTTATTTTCTTCCCTCCATTCCCTATTAAGATATGAGAGGTCCTGTTTACAGGAGTTTTGTTAATAAGAGTGTTTTTTAAACTTCCTATAAGTTATCTGTCCTTTCCCCTGTATCTACTGCATTCTAACACCAACATTTCCCCATGTGTGGACAATAAAGGCATATCATATCTTATCTTATCTTATCTTAAAAATATGTCTCCACATAACAAATTACACTCAAATAGCTTTAGCCACTCAGATGTGTCAATATTGTGAAGAAACTCAAACAACTATAACATATTTTCTCATCTTTCAAAGGCGGCTGCACTTATACGGTAAGCAAAACACAAAAATAATTGAAGAAACATACAGTACAATCAGCAGGAATTCTTTCTATTACGATCAGCTCCAAGCAAGAAAGATCTAAATAAACATCACCATGATTTAATCCAATGCAAACATGTAACAATCCAGCAACATCCCACCGTCTATAGATGTGTGCATTATTACCGCACCACATGAAAGCGCGCTTCAGTTCTCGTGCCCGTGTGTGAAACATAGTGTCCTTGATCAGTGGCTGTTTGTTGACCCTTTGCAGTGAGCGGCCAGCCACTTGCCCATAGCTAATACTCTCCAATGCAACATCAATGGCTTCCCCGCACCGCTAATGAGAGACACTAGCCGCCGTCTGATACGAATCATACGGACGTGTAGCCTTCTCATGCTCAGCCTCGTTTTCATGCTTATTGGAAAAGTCACTGAAGGCTTTGGACTGATGGTTTCACTCGAGGCACTCCTTGTTAGCTGGCACCTGTCACAGATGAAACCTTAAATTATTCTGCCCCAGAATTGTCATTATTAAAATAAATGAAGCGAGAGTGGATAGTGAAAGGCTTGATAAATGTCTTTAACTAAATTCAGCCGTAGCTTTTGCAATATGTGACTGATAAGAGAGGATCCACCCGGAGCTGACGGGTTTAAAGATGTTCACTTGAGCGCTGTCATAGGCCAGCACTCGGATGGGTTCGTCTCAAATGTGACACCTAATTGGTGCTCCCAATTACCTGACTTCTAGGGCACTTCAAAGGAGAGCTGGGAAAGGTTCTATGAGTGAGTCGTGGTGGGTAACAATTCTACTGTCGTGGATCTTTCTGCAGAGTTTGTTAAGAAGGTTGGATGAATGTTGCACCTTGTTTGTTGTCATGTAAACAAAGTGATGTTTCTGTAGAGGCAGGTTGACCTCAAAATGTACTGTATGTTTCTGGATAGTGGGAGGATGTCTGACCATTGGGATGTGTTGTTTGGGATGGGCATCTGTCCCAATGCCAGTGATAGAATTGTATCGACCTCAGCAGCAAAACAAACGTATGTGGAATAAAGAAATTCAAAAAGGAATTCACAAAAATGCTTTAATCTTGATGTTTTGCCATTCTTTTCCAAGTCAAATTATTTTAAAAACCCCAAAAGATCATACTATATTTGGAACCAGTCAGACTCTAACAGTCAGAGGACACACTGCTCAACCCAATCACAGTTAACGCTACTGAAGATTCCTTAAAATAGTCAGAAACTCAGGTCTAAATGGTATTTTTCGACATTCTTTTTTTTCTTCATTCAGGAATTACTTGATTCCTTGATTGCAAATTCCGGCTTGACAACGCCAATAAAGTGTGAGGGGAAGTGCCAGAACCTACGGAACTGCCACCTTTGCCTCCACATTTGTCTGCCTCAAAGTTAGCTGCATGAGAGCTTCTGCTCGTGCATCTTTTCCTTTTTGTTTCCATCTACAGCCTAATGATGCCCACCGTGTATGTTCAAGGTCATACAGTACATGAGTATAATGAAATCAAATTATTTTCTTTTTCTTCACTTTATTCTGTCATGTTTCAGTGCAAATGTATTCCTCAATACACCACCAAGTCCCGAGAACACTGAATGTGTGATGTGCTGTATCGCCCCAGAAACCAGGTAACAACATTGTAACAATCTCTTCCCTTTCTCCTTTGACAAAAAAAAAACGTTTTTCTGCTTTTTCCTTCAACAGGAAAAGCTCCAAAAAGGTGCTGCGAGTACAAAGGAACGTCTTGCTACTGTAACAAAACAAGGAGGATAAATCTCACCAGCAGAGGCAGTGGAGCGGAGACAGAGCTGACAACAGCCGCGGGGCCCCGGCAACCACACTCCAGCTAATAAAGCAGGCTTTTGGAAAAGATACACAAAACTTTTAACCTAGCAAACAGCGGAGGGCGGCCCGAGTCAACGATCCTACTGGCAGTCCAACAAAAAAAAACAAACGGGAATACACGCACTTTGCTTCCTGGATGTTGAAAAGGCATGCAGACATCGGAAGAGGCTTACACATCACAATTCATTCCTTCCTTGTTTGCAGAAAGTCATCCAAGATCAGGCGCGTCATTTTGGTTTATGGTGTTTACTTATACTTGCCGTTTCCTGAATACGGTTTTGTAGACAATGAATGGCAGCCAATTAACAGCGACCTGCACGACCTTCAGAAGCAAGAAGCACTTTGCCAAGCGGCTCTGTTGTAGACTGTGTGCGTACAAACGTGAAAACATCAGACACAAAGACGTGAGGCATTGTATGAATACTTAAACGTGTGGGTTTCATTCTATTTTTGCACAGCCCATTGTGTTCCAAGTGTCTATAGATCAAAGCTGCGAAGTTGGAGATCTTTATGACGCCTTATTGTGTGAAAATGTGTCTTCAAATCCAAAGAGAACACACCTCATAATTATTGCGTATACAAGTGCGTATGGGCTGTATTGACAAAACCACATTCTGAATGCACTGAATGTTTATGTGTGGCTTACAATCTTCTGGTTTGGTAGTTTGTTTTGCTGTGGTGCGTTCATGGTCACGGCTGAACAAACCACAAAACTTGAAAAAGAAAAGTTTATTTTGGGCTGCAAGTGTTTTTAAAACCCAACAAAAACAAACAGCGCAAGACCAGGAAGAAACAAGCAACATTTAAATTAATAATAATTTAGGAGGGTGTCGTGGCAGCCAATGAAAAAAGAAAGTTATGGTACAGAAAAGTCCTATTTTGCCTTCTGCAATGTAGAATAAAAGGAAAAGAATACAATTTTTAAAGCAGAGAATTAAAATTAATGTATTTTTCAATTGTTAAAAAAAAAAAAAAAAGCTGGTCAAACACATTGAAGCCTGCCGGTAAATCTTGCATTCATTTTTCTGTAAACGTTTAGAAAACTTCTTTGCAACAAAAATGGCGGATTTCCATGTCTAACATGATAACCCAATAAGGCAGTTGTTTTCGGACCAAAAACACTTAAGGTTAAGACACAGCACACGTATGCCAGGCTCCAAGTGCAGCCGGACGCAGTGTGCTACAGTTTACTGTATGTCCTCCCTTCTCTCTACCCCATTTCTCACTCATCTGCCCAGTCTAATAAAGCCTACGGGATAGGGTTGAATCTTAAAAACAGAAAATAAAACTCATAATTTGGCAAAGTTTTTCAAACAGATTTAAAATAAAATTGTACTCTAAAATATGTTGGATTCAACTAAGCAAATACAGTAGGTCCTTTCCTCCTGCTGGAGAACTGCTGCAGGTGATGATCTTTCAGCTGCAACACTGTGTTTAAACCCAAATGATGCAGTGAGAGGCTTCTCATTTCTGCAACAACCATGTGGAAAGACAAATCCTGTCGTCATGGAAAAGACGTCTGTGTGTTTGAGAAGGGAAAAATCATTGGGATCAAGCAGAGAAAACATCTAAGAAGAAGCAGAAACTAATGTACTCCAGATCTGAACCTCAGTGAGAGTGTTTGGGACGAGCTGGAGAAGGCTTTGTGCAGTGGTCACTCTCACATCATCAACACAAGATCTTGATGAAAAAATTTAGCAAATCCATCTTTTCACATTGCAGAAGCTTAGAAGTTAAATGCGGTAAATGTAACCTTTTTTTCTGTGGCGACTTTTTTTTTTTTTTTGGACAGGTAGTCTAGGTTTCTTGATTATTTTACATGATTTTTATTTGAATGGGGATTTTATTTACGGAAACTGCAATTCAACTATCAAAAAGGTGCTTGTCATTATGGTTACGAGATAGAGCTATGGCACAACAACATTTTCTATATGGTGCAGATTTTAGAATAATTGTGTCACTTGCCAAATCTTCTTTTTTCATGAAATTACTTAACAATGTGGCAAAAAATGTCTCTTAATTCGAACATTTTGTCACAGTCCCTGCAATCATCCACGCTTGTTCAAACTCGCCATAGCACAGTATCATATTAAAGGCCACTGTGATTGTCTTTTAGAATTTTTTTGTATTGATGCATTATTAATGAAGACTGATTACCGGGCTCATCAGTGCTCTCTTCCTCCTTCCACACCTTTCTACCTTCTCCTCAAGATCAAAATTATTCTACTCTTGACATTTGAAATTCCAACAGCAACCGCAACCAAATTACAATCTTAAATTCTTCAGTTTTTAAACGTCTGTAGACAACTGAAATGAATAACTAGCCTTCGTTCTGTAGATTTCCACTCAAAACATTTGGACATTTGAGCTCGGATTGGCATTGAGGAACGGACACATAGATGACCATCGTTTTTTCTCTCGGCTCTATCTTCAAAAACCTTGCAATTACTGCCCCAGAATCCCAATGACTCTCTTTCATTTGTAACTAATAAGTTCAAGGAGAAAAGCTAATTATAATTAATCCAAACCATTATAGACTTCTTGATTATCTAGGAACGTCAAATGGTTTCGAATTTGAGGTAAAAGTGAACAGAATATATCATTGTCTAATTATTCCATGGATTCAATTAGAGCGTGGCATATGTGCGTGTATTTGTGTAAATAGTGACGTATAGTTACAGCTGACGTGGAGGCCAGTTTGTAGCTTGTTCCGTGAGCGTGTGTACTCGGTAAAGAGTCTGTTTGTACTTATGCTGCGTGCCTGTGTTACATGCGAGCTGTCAATTTTCATTTGCCCTAGTTTTATGGGTAAATGGGATTTTTTTTTCTTTCTTTTAACAAATAACTCCAGTCTGTTCTGGCTGAAGGGGAAAGTTCCACAATCCACATGTTGTGCTGTAAGAGAAACTCTAGGTATGTTTTTAGTCTGCAAAATGTCAAACACATTTCATTTCATTTTACCTTGAGTTTATCAATCTTTATGAATTGTACACCAGAATAGTACTTTTGTATAAGGTTCCTGCTGCTACTTTCACTTAAATAGCTTGTGGAAAGATGAGCTTCTGAAATGTACTTGAGTTATTTGCAACCAAAAAATATTCTGTGTCGACTGTTGCTCGTTTTGTAGGCTTTGTTTAACTGGACAGTGTAGCTTTAAATGGGGGCGAGATTGAGGAAGGACATTCAGCAAATTGCCAGAGCCAGACTTGAACTCACATCACTGCGGCCGTGTTTGAGTCGGGATGTGCAAAAATATTGAAATCTCAATTTATCTTGGTACAAAATTAGACGATACAGTATTAATACTTTTGGTATATTTTACTAAATTATTTGGTGACAGTGCGACAATGTTGTTGCTTGTTTGGAGAAAGGAAACGTTGACATACTTTTATGCTTAAAATGGTTGTATTTCATATCAAGTTTGAGTAGGATATTTACCAAAGAGATACTGTTAAAGTGTATTTTGTTCTTAAAAATAGTGATTATATTGCAGAATAACATGTTCAATACAGTTATCGCATGTATCACAGTTGTTATATTATTGTATCGTATCGACATGTTTTGTGTATCGTATCGAATCGGGAGGGGCCCTGTGAGCCCCCCCAGCCCTGTTTCTGAGTGGATATAACACTGTTTCTTCAGTTCTTCTCTTTCCAGTAAGATGACATGCTGCGCTTTGTTTTTGGCACACACTCTTGGGAATATGTATATTTTGCATATGTTCTTCTTTGCCTCCCTTTTTTCGTCTCCTTCCAGGGCTTGTGTGCGACAGGGCTGGCTCTTCCCTGTATCCTGTTCACCCATTATCCCCCCGCCTATTGAAGCCCGACTCGCACTCCACGACGCTGCCAGATATTGAATGTAAGCTTTTGATACTTACCTTTTTGCTCTTGTGCTCAGCTTTGAACAGCAGCATGTCAGCCAGCTCCTTGTCTCCTCAGTCCACATACGTGCCTATGTTCAAATGTGAGTGCTGTTAGTGCAGAGTGCAGTCGAGAGCACCTGTGCTACTGTTACGTCTGTGCTGTGTAGGCTATTTATTGATACATTTGATACATTTAAAACCAAGTACATGTCCATTGTTCATCCACAGCCATGACCTGGTGTTGCAGCAGGGTAATGCACGGCCCTGTGTTGCTAGGAGCTGTAAACAGTTCCTGGAAGCTGAAAACATCCCGGTTCTTGCACGGCCAACAGAGTCACATGTCACCCATTACAAATGTTTGGGATGCTCTGGATCGGCGTAAACAACAGTGTGTTTCAGTTCCTGCCAATATTCAGCAACATTGGCGGCCATTTTGGTGGTCACACCAGATACTGACTGGTTTTCTGACCCAGATCCTCCCAATAAAGTGAAACCGAACATTTCAGTGTGAGCTTTTACTGTGGCCAGCCTAAGGCACACCTGTGCAATATTCATGCCATCTCTTGATATGCCCGACCTATGAGGGGGGGAAAATTATTAAAGGGCACATATTAGCCCTTTTCTAACATTGTTTCTTCATCAAAAACATACCCGGAGTAGTATTTAGCTTCATTCACGCTAGTTTGAGGAATTCTGGTGAGAAAATCTTCTCGTCTCCCAGTAAATATTGTATCTTTTTAGTTCTAAAACAAGATGTCAAACGAAAAGGTGCTCAAGAGCATGTTTAAAGGCTAATGACAATACAAATAATGCAGAATATTTCCCTTTGATATTAAATTTTATTTGTAATTAGGTTTAGTTGTATTTATTAAAGTAGTTTATTACGTTATTTGACCCAATTTCACTTAAACTTACTTATGATTTATAGTGTCATTATGTAAAAATACCTCTTGAAATCATATTGCGACGCCCAGCTCATGCTGTGCCACCCTCCGAAGGGCCCCGACCTCCACTTTGGGACCCACTGCTCTAGATGGAGCTATTGTCTATTGAAGAATGTGATTAAAATACAGTTAAACTCAATGGGAGTGACAGATGTGAAAAATAATAGCCAATCCTTTACAACCAGTCCAAATGCAAAAGAGGTTGAATGGTAGTTTTCAGTTTCAGTTTTGGCAAAGAGGCAAAAATACAAGAGCAACTAGTGACTTAATTATACATTTTATCAAACCTGCAACACATCTTTGTGAAAACGAAGAACTTAGAAGAACTTTGAGTGTGTTTACCCTCTCCACAGACGCTAAAAGGAAATATGATGGTCCAGATACTTGAGGGTTCACAATGGGACTGTTTACATCTGCCATTCATAAATAAAATGCCTCAAGAGTTTTTTAGCTACAATATTTTTTATGCAAATAAACAATATCACATGCCAAAATAAGACAGAATAGTATGAATATAAAACAGCATTGATCAGGCCGTGTACTGTACTTGATACTAGTGAATATTACTTATACAAGTGATATTACTATACTGCTGCTACTACTACCACTACTACTACTACTACTACTACTACTACTACTACTACTACTACTACTACTACTACTACTACTTATCCAGTGGTAAATACAACCAGAAAAGGATACTATACAGTACAATGGCTGGTGAAAGGTGAACTAGTATTTTGTTCTTTGTTTGTGTGTATTTTTGTAACTGCATAATTCTAGTTTCACTATTTTCAAGGCGTTAGAAGAAGATTTATTTCCAAGTAAAAATGAAAACAAAGACTTGGTGTTGTACTTTTTAATCTACCTAGAGCAATTGGACCCAAAATGTTCCAATGCAGTTACTGTAAACGCATAATTACCTGATTAACTTGCCATCTCGTCCATCGTGCGAAGTCAATGAGAAGCAATTCAATCCAACATTTTAAGTGTCTGTAATTATACTTATCAAATCTATTTGCCTCACTTGAGTGCCGTTCAAAAGAGCCCTGAGTTGTGAAAGGTCAACAAGGGAATTAAATACACCTCCCCAATATGAACCTGTGACACAGCTCAAGGTAAGTGCAGTACAAGTATCTGTTAAGCGATCCTACCTGTTAAGCATCTGCTGTGTATTTTCATTTTGTGTTAAATTGCTTTGCTGCATGTTGTCCTTGGGATAAATGACATGATGATGGTTTGAACGTCGCCATTAAAACACAGAGCGATCAGCGTGTGCACGGAAACAGAGGTGCGAGAATAACAGTGAAGGGAGAAAGAAAAACAAGTCGGACAAGTTGAGGTAAGTTGACCAAAGCCTAATGGGGGCCATGTTTTGGTGCTCGCCTTTGGTCTTTACGGTATCAATGTCTTCATCAGTACATGGAGAAACCTGCTGAACCTCGCTCGCCTCTTCACCCAAATCCTTCAATCTCTCCAGGCAAATTAAACAATGTTCCAATTCAGCTCGGCCGGACAAAGAAGAGCCTTTTTTTACTTTCTTTTTAGGTGAGAAGCATAGCGTACCAAACTTGCAGTGAAAATAAGAAATAGGGTTTGTACGAGGAGATGAAAGACAAACTTTGGAACATCTGGTACGCAGACGCTGGCAAGTCGAAGGTAAACAACGTGTCCTTATATGGGAGCGCGCCGGCCCTCCGCAGGATCGCAGCTCTGATGTGGAACGCTTTCAAAGGATCCGCGGGGCCGCCACATCTTGTTTCAATTTCTCCTCTCACTAGCAGACATGGCCTTAATATACTCCCACAAAGAGCAGGCTAGGAGTGTGCTACTACACTGCTGATAAGGCTTTATAGACACACAAAGGTATTTGTTGACTTTCAGGTATTTGGGAATTGATGGTTCCTTTGTTTAACTTGGTCAGGTCCAGGGTGCCAGAATGAAAGACTGAAAAACTTACCATATTTGGATGAACAAATGAGAGCATCTGGATTGTTGATTGATCAGTGCTTCCTGGCGGCTTTCAAGGAGAGTATTATTCAAAGTATTTTGGACCTATTTGGAATATATTGATTTATGTGTCTTGTTAAATGGGAATTTTCTTTATTTAATCTTGTAAAATTGTCTTGACTTAATAAGTATAAAAAACAAAAACAAGAATCAAACACATTAGTTTAATGGGAATTATGTAACTTTTGTGGTGGGGGTTCAATACTTGGAATGTTTTTTTTTTTTTTTTTTTTACCTGGAATCTTCCACTTGCATTTATTAACATAACACATAAACATTTATTTAAAAAAAAAAAAAAATCACCTTGAGGTCGTGGGGTCACCTCTTCACAGAGCTGCCCTGTAAATGAGAAAAATTACATAGTCAACCTTTAATAACATCACTTAAAAATATATATTTGTGACGCTTTCCTATTGAATATTTGCAGAAAATGTCTGAAAAGTTTCATATCAATATTCATTCTGCTTGACCTTCTGTGAATCCAGGGCATGAGTGGATTAATTAGTCGTGGTCCTGCCCCCAAAACCATGGCAGTGCCAGCGCGCCCTGTCAGCCTGTACAACATCTGGCAGCGGGCATCTGGTGCCATACATCAAACCTGCGCGTTCCACCGCCCTACATGTTGCAGCGCTGGCCTCATCAAACCCACTTCTAAAACTAACATTTGCTTTACAGGGGGCACGCCAGACAACGGTGTAGCCTTCTGAACAAGCTCTTGTAGCTGTTTTCCAAAGGTCATCGCCAGTGTGAGGACTGTACTTTTTCTTTGTCCGCAGGGAAAATTATGGGAGTGAAAAAAGTGTGCGCTGTGGAATGCTTGTTCATCCATTATTTGTCTTTTTTGTGAGTTTTTCTTGTCCCCCGGCTCGTGCCCCCAGCTGCTCCAGTCAGTCTGAACGCTTTGAAGTGACGCGCAAAAATGTCATGAACTTACAAGCGCTAATGAACAGGATGAAAACACAGGGCTGTGGATCTGTGTGCAGCGGTGAGATAACTGATGCCAGGGCTGTCACGGTTCCAAAAAAAAGCAGAAGCTAGCCAGTTAAAAGAGGTCGTGTTATATGCATGTTCTGTGTCCTGCATAATTAAACTGTGAAAATAGTAGTAATAGTTTGTAATTTTTATTTTATGTGTGATGGAAAAAGGTGAGGAAGAAATATATGAGAGATGCAAATAGAAGATGCAAGAGATTCCCCTGCTGGCACACAGGAGGGTAGCAGTTTAAATAAGGCTAAGTATATGCTGTTAGCTGTGTAGTGAAGGCGGTTTGAGTGCTGAAAGGAGCATAATGAATCTGGTGAAGGTGAATGGATTAAAAACAAACATGGAGAAGCACTTCTGGATAAGTGTTTTTGAGCTGCCAAACAATGTTATAAAACCAAAATATAAATACATTTTTCATGGATAAACGCTAAAAGAAGGTGTAAAACTGAAACAAAAGTTACTTAACCTTTGAGTATAACTTTCACCAAGTGCAAGGATTGATAGGGAACTTAGGGAACTTAGGTGGAACATCCTGGAAAATGACCGTGAAGTGAATAGTCTGGCAATTATCACTACCGTATTTTCCACACTATAAGGCGCACTTAAAAGCCTTTAATTTTCTCAAAAAGCAACAGTGCGCCTCATAGTCCGGTGCGCCTCATATATGGATTCATTCTGGTTGTGCTTACTGACTTTGAAGTGATTTTGTGTGGTACACGATTTGTTTCGCCTTATAGTGCGGAAAATACGGTAATGTTGCTCAAATCCAGACAACTCTGTATGTAACTGCACATCTATTACATTTATAAATGTAAAAAAAACCTCAAAAAGTTCCCATTTTTTTCACAGAAACAATGCAGTAAGGTGATGATAAAAGTAACCTACTCCCCAGCTCTTGTAGGAACCTTTAAATAGCTCTAAAGAAGTCTGGCTCCCTCTTTTCCCTGATAACATTTCTTTAGGGTGAAAGCACTGTGTCTTTTATAGCATAGAGCCAGACTTTTGTTTTTCATAGTCATAAAGCAGCTGGGTATCTTTCCGTCAGTGTTTTATGACGGCGTCGCATTGACTTGTGGCTCCCTCCTCTTTCCGTAATGAGAGAAAGAGATTGTTACCTCCGCTGGC